>NC_051162.1:141484545-141527808 GCF_013339745.2 Dermacentor silvarum
GATCCGTATTCTTGAGCACTAGACAATGACGTGACGACCCTATCACTTGTTCAGTCTGTCGTCCGACAAGGGATTGTCAACATGGGTCTCCCCAGTCAAGGAAGCAGCCGTCCGCTCCCAAGTGGTCCAGTGGTCGCTTCAGCTGCACCGCGTCGCACTGGTACCTACCAGTGAGTTATCGAAACCACACTGAATGGCGAACGTTAGACGACCGGCCCAAATGTTTCCCGTGCTGTCGCGTCGGCCATATCTCTCAGTACTACCGCAGCCGCTGTTACTCATTTCCACGTCCCAACATCACTTGATCGCAGCTCCGCATATAACCCACGCGGACAATTTTATCCCCGCACGAATTCACCAAGTTGTGACGTCACCACTCCGTCGTGTAATCCCAGCTGTTCGCACTCGCCTCAAGTTTGACAGTCCCACTCACCGCCGCGTCGACGTTCGCCTTCTCCGTCGCACCGCCGCCCCAACCCGGAAAACTAAATAAATGCAGCACCCTGCAGTGACGGTGCATTGACGACCCGTGCCGAATATCCTCTCTTGACCTCTGCACCTCGACGCAACCGAATCGAAGTTCTCACTGATGGTATGTCCATAACCGCTCTAATCGACACAGGTACCCTGATATCCGCCATAATCCCGGCCCTCCACCGACGTCTTAAGAAAGTGCTCAAACATGCCGCATCCCCTGCCGCCCGTGTTGCCAATAGTAGCACAACTGGCGTACTCGACCGATGCACTGCCCGTATTAACATTGCCGGCCGTGTTACATCTGTCATCTTTGCTGTCATCGACCACTGCGCTCTTGATCTGATTCTAGGTATGGACTTTTTGACATGGCACTCTGCGCTTATCGACTGCTCGACTGCTTTTCCGGTGTTTTGCACTTAGATCTACCCCAACGTACTGCCGACAACGCCGCAGACGAGTCCCGCCTTCGGTGCGGCCAATTAGTTCGTCTGCCGCCCATGCCGCAACATGTTTCTCAATGGTGCCCTTCCCGGCTCTCCGTGACTGAGACTACGTGGCATATCCTGTTCTGGACGTTCTCTTAACCAGACATGTTATGTTACCAAACACCATTGTTACAGTTCGAGAAAATCAAGCGTGCCTTCCCATTCTGAACTTCAGTTCATCTCCGCAAGTTCTTCCGCTGGATATTTCCCTAGCGACGCTACATTCCTTGGAGCACTCTACTGCTTCGGCATTGGCTTTTGATCCTCAGCCTGACTTCACTGCTGCAGAGTCGACTTCAACTTTCACGTGTGAGGACTTATTACGCCTAATGATTTCCCTTGGCATGTGACTTGATTACGCTGAGGCTCTCTGCTCCCTAGTAGCTGCGATTTTGGTGGTCGTCCGTTGGGTCAGACCACCCCGGGATCGGCCCATCCAAACGGCGAGACAGGCTCGCCCACCCTAATTTAGCTGGACTGGGAGAAGGATGCATCGCAGAATACGGACATGGAATTTGGTCAATACGTTATTGTCGACTAACTCCTGGTTTAGGGTTATTGCTCACAACTATACTTTCTTGCAGAGTCTATTACCCAGTTAAAATGGATGTTTCAAGGGCAACAGGATACGATGTGGCTCCTTTAATGCGGGCCGTTCAAACATCACGTAAGACGCTATATTACCCACTTTATTAAAACCAATATATTAGAGCTAATTCTTGTTCAAAGAAATGTGTACTGAACATTTCGGTTGTATGTACCATAACAAGAATTTACGAAAAAGCTAGGTAATCTATTTTTCAGTACTGCAAATATTTACCATAAAGAACATAACTTGAAGTCTTTGTGATTTAAAGTATCCATTTTCTGCTCTCTGAGATTGGTGAAGGAGTGCAGGGCAGTGAATGTCTTAAGGCCTCACTATGGCTACAGACCTCGAGAGGAAATCAATTCCTGATCGCATCAAAGAAACACCACCGCTATCTATAAGAAGTTTGCATGGTGCCGTGAGAACAGAGGTGACTAAATATCTCGCGTATTTTTTAGGTATCTGTCAGCACAAACGTAGGTCAGGTGTAAAATAGTGACCAAGAATAGTCAAACAGAAGGCGAAACAATAAACCTGAACGCCAGGTTTGCTTGAAATTTAAAATGGAAGCCTGAAATTATAATGAAATCTGGCCTTACACCTCTCTGAAAGTGCACTGCGGTTGCAAGAATCCTAGAACGGGGTATAATGCAAAGCGGTGTTGGTTAATATATTTGCACGTAAAGATCTATACACTATAATAATGTTTTATCAGGTCGTTCGATCTTGTAACTCACATAGCCACTTTACGGAGGAATCAAAACTTTAGATTGACAGATAGCCGCAGCTGTAGTACTGACATCGGTCTGACTGAGTGTCCGATAAATGTTGAACGGAAAGAACTATCAAACTTTTGATTGGTTTGCGAGTTGCCTGCTATAATACCTTATGAGCAATTTTGCTATGTAAATTGCACCATACGTTATTATGGTTGCCGGTACTTTAGCTGCATTTCTATTTTATCGTGGAGTTGATCTGGTATTTTTACGCTACAAAAGTGTTACAATTACAAAAGAGGTGCAAAAAGAAAGACAGGGAGAGAGCAAGGTACGTAACGACGCAAGCCACATTGCTGGCCACGTTGAGCTTATCGCTGCAGAGGAGGTCACAGATTTGCTCAAGAAGAAGCCGGGCACAACAGAAGGACATGACGACATTTAGGCAGATCTATGGAAGAACTGCAACTGTAACCATATTTCTTGGATGGCTAGGTTCTTCGACCGCATTGTGGAAGAGAGAAAAAAATTGGCTGATCTCTTTTGCTGCAGAGGAACTGGTCCTTACACTAAAGTGAAACCTGCACTCAAGGAAGCATTGTAGTCTGGTTGCACATTCATAAATACTAGCGCATAAATGTGCGCATTCTTCTGTTATTTACAATTTGCTCGAAGGGTGAAGTAATGATAGAGCTAGCAAACACACGAGGCCTGGTCTGCTGTACAGAGTAAAGAAGAGCCTGGAGGTCACCAGGCGTCAATGTATCCAACGCGACGGTGAGTGCGCATATGGCAAAACTGCATCGTTAGAACTCCGGCGGCATCATACGCACGTGCACCCATACACAAGTTCAAAGGTGAGCAGACCCACGAAAATGGCGTCAGCAGCCGCGGTGCCACCGAGCGGTAAAGTTCTGTGTCCAAATAAGTGCATGAAAATTTTAACCTCAAATGCATGCAGAGCATTATGGAGGAAGAGGTGAAGAACATGGCCGACCAAGTACCGGTTAAATGAAAATGTAAATAGACAAGTAAAGAAAATGAAGACAGGAAGTAGGAACACAAAGGAAATATGTTTACAGCAACTGCCATTAGCTATGAATCAATGAAGGCAACGAAGAAAGTAACTTTTTGTGCGTCTCGTAAGTCTTCTTTATAAATAACTGAGAGTACTCGAGGCAGCCGTATTATTCACTACAACCTCGCCCTACCCGACGTTGGCGTAAAAATAAATGTTTTTTTTTCTCTCTCTCGCCCCCTGAAGAGATGGTCTTTCAGTTAGAGACCTCTACTCAGAAGAAAAGCTACACCAGTCTTCGCAGTGTAAAACCATTAGGCAGTTTAAGTGCACAAGCCCTAGCGCTACCGCCACGTCCCTTGAGAATATCTAACTGTGGTACTTTTATACGTTTAACTAGGAACAGGTGATCGACTGATAATGCCCGTCCAGTGCACAACTGTGTGCTGAACGAAGAGGCAACAAATATTCCGCTCTCCATAATGTGCAGAAGTGGTTCAACAGTTGCGGACGGTGTAGCGATATTCTAGTTATCTCTTTCTTAGGAGAGGATGATTATTAATGTCCAGCAAAATTTGGAAGACCTGTTTATCTCTTCCTAGATAGGAAATGCTGCGGTGTGAGAACTGCACCTGCCGTATGAGATGATGTAATCTAGGTAAGTGGTCGATATTTGACCGCTGCTTCTACTTCGCAAAGTGTTGTGCCCAGTTTTCAAAAGTAAGTCTGGCTGTCCCAATAATCTTCCGCAGAAAAGACTTAACTGCGCAAACTAGTATGTCCAAGAAGGCAACACACCAGCTGCTCTTAAGATAATAAATGCCTACTTTATGCGTTTTCCTGAGCAGTGATGTCCCAATTGTACAATAAATAACACTGTACCAACTGGAGCGAGTTCCTTTGATGCTTCCTTAAAGGGGAAAGCATTGCCAGTGTAAATGGTTTCAGGCACGTTACTAAGAGCCGTAAATCTACGGAATGAGAGTAAAAAAAAAATACAGCGCGGTTAAGTCCGACACCAACTCTAAATAAATGGCTCTTATCCCAGCATATGTGAAAAGTGCAACGTATGATTTCAAAGAGGGTGCCCAGTTTTTTGGGCTACAAAGTTACTGCTGAATCTATCACCCCAGTTTTAGAAGTATCGGAGCGGCAATTTCTCTCGTTAGGTACAGTGGAGCCATAAATGCCGACCATGGTTTTGCTCTTGTTTTCGCACACTCATTCCACTGTCCAATTACTCTCTTCTTTGTGAATGCAAAATTATTTTCCGTATCTCTATAAGCGTTTCTTAGATGCCACCGTGAAGTGTCCATCGTTGAGCGTCCTGAAGAATAAGCTTTGTGAATTAACTTCTGGGTGGGCTTCAAAAGTAGACTTGTAAGTTTAAAGACAGAAACAAAAGGAGTAGTAGGCCGAATGCTAGACTAATAAGCATATAAGGTTTCTGATTAGGTCAAGAAAGCTTAGTGGCTATTTGTCACCACCCCATTTGAAAAGGGATGCCAATAAATAATCTTCATCAGATTCTCGGAGATCACCTTTGAAAAAGCACCAGGAAGGAGGCATGAATGCCGTTGCCTGTAAATGCCGACTAAGTTAGACCATAAGACACCTCCATACACCACCACTTTTGCTACCCTTATAGGCGTCCAAGCGGCCGGACACACTTTTGCATTTGAAGCTGCTGCGTAGAAACTAAAATCTAGCCAGGAATTATGGTCATACTATTACACGGCCGCTAGTTAGAACCGCTGGTACGGCAGCGAGTACTTTTGCAGCACAATTGCTTGAAGCTACCGTAGCGCACCTCAAGTTACTACGCAGTTTAGGATCCCATTCACTTTCTCAAAGGCATCCATCGCACTTCAGCATGTCTGGAAATGAAGCTGATTGAGAGACTAGCATGGCAGGGACTGATGTAGGTCAGTAGTGTAATTCCCCCAATACACTCAGCGACTATAAGAGACAACAATGCTGAAGCACATTTGCTCAACCGCCCCAGCCATTCGTGATCAAGGAATACAGCCGATGGGAAGATTGCCTACTGCACCGTACTATCACGTGGTAACCAGAATGCCGGCATAGAAACACAAGATAGGACAGTGAACCTCACCAACATACTCGTTTTGTCCCTCATGGTGATATGAAACCATCTAAAACTGGCCACACCTATCCTAAGAACGGAATATCCTCCGTGATAGACTGAAACGCGGTGCTTCCGTGTGATACCGGTTCAATTAGTATCCCCGAATGGACAATGGGTTTGCAGAAACGAGGTATTTCGCTTGCTCCTCAGGTTTTCCGAATGCTCCGAATTGTTGGGCGAGTCATGACGTTTCACATTACTCTTTAGACTTGAATATTCGCTTGATATACAAGGTTTGCTCAGTAGTACGGGGTGCATTTAGTGTTTAAAAAGCGGCGAATCTCTCCTTTGCGAAGTCACAATTTTGATATCTCCTGCTAGCTTAAGGACTTGCACAAATTCAATTTAACGTCTTGTTGTGAAAGTATTGACGAAGGTATTTTTTCAAAAATTTTTCAAATTTAGCGTCATGAAACGAAAGTATTTTTCCATACAGTTGTATTATTGCCAAACTTTCTCTTCGTCACCATTCTTTGTGTATACTCCGAAAACTGCATACGCCTTCAAAAAAAAATAAATAAAGCCGGCAGATCCCACGCCCTGTGGGAATTGATATTATGCGAAGCTGTGTTCGGGGAGCCTATGAGGTTAACGAAACGACCATAAGGGCACCAAGAAGTAGGTGGCTCTTTCATGACCTACATGACACGCATGTCATGTCATTCATGTCATGACTCCTCAGAATTCCCTTTAGCTACACCTAAGAGGCCTTAAGGTGAAAGGCTTAGTCATGTTCATGACTATGACATCTACCATCAAACTTTAGCCTTTTCCTTCTCTTAGTACCACATCGGAATCCATTCTATTGGTTTTTGAGTGTTAATACTTTTCGCTGAGTCACTGGGATTTTTGCTCAGTCATGGTCATGACTATGATTTATACCATCATCATTTAGTGTTTCTTTCACTTAGTGCCCACATCCGAACCCATTCTAGTTGTTTCTGAGTGTTAATCTTTTTTTCGCTGAGTCATTGTCATTTTTGCTGAGTCATGCTCATCACTATGACTTTACTACCATTCTTTGGTGTTTCCTTCACTTATTATCGACGTCTGAACCCATTTGTGTGGTTTTTGAGTGTTAATATTTTTTCGCTGAGTCATTGTCATTTTTGCTCAGTCATGGTTACGACTGACTTCTACCGTCATCCTTTAGTGTTTCCTTCACTTAGTACCAATGTCAGAACCCATTACAGTGGCTTTTGAGTGTTAATCTTTTTTCGCTGAGTCATTGTCATTTATGCTGAGTCATGCTCATGACTATGACTTCTACCAGCATCCTTCAGTGTTTCCTTCACTTAGCACCCACGTCCGAACTCATTTCAGTGGTTTTTAAGTGTTAGTATTTTTCGTTGGGTCATTGTCATGACCTACGTGACACGCATGTCATGGGATATATGTCATGACCTGTCACTTATGTTTATCATGCACTCCTCTCAAACTATGCCAATTTTCGTACCTACCAAGTTAACGAAACGACCATGAGAGCACCAAGACGTAGACGGCGGTTTCATGACCTACATGACACGCAAGTCATGATATTCATGTCATGACATATCATTTATGTTCGTCATATACTCTTGTCATAGTATGCCAATTTTGGTACATACCAGGTTAACGAAACGAACATGACTGAACAAAGACGTAGGCGACTAGATATATAGATAGATAGATAGATACTGTCAAAGTAGCAAATGTTCGTCGAGAAATGCTTCGCATTTATAAAAAAGAACAAAATGTATCACTATTTTTTTCAGCGCCCGATATGAAGAGACAATACTTCTTTCATTACTACGACCCTGTGGCTCAATGTGCGGTTCTCACATTCAAGGACTACACTGGTATGTAAAGAAAAGTGAAAAAACCGCTTAACCTTGCACTCGGACGCGCAACGCTTGAAACAGCGAAGCTGGGCGATCGTAGCTGAGCATTTTCCGGAAGTGCGCGTGAACTTCTTAATCTTATTACTCATGATGATGATAATTTACTTTCGCGCCTCTCGGACTTACGGCCGTCACTGCGCGTTGCATAGCGCAGCTTGCAATATCTACACCACGTTTCAACGCGTTCCAATGTCGACACCGCGTTCCACGAGACCCGCTCCGTAAATGTGTCTCTCTCTTTCTCGCTCACTCTCATATCGCGCAAAACCTCTTCAGCTCACAGAGCACACGCACCACAAATGACGGCTGGCTTAAACAGCTTCGCTGTTAAAAAGGAGGTGCTGGTAATTTCTTTTGAGTCCGTGCAATGCCAAGATGCGTTATTTGTGCTTACATGCTGTTTGGAATATTGAAAGTCAATTATATAATGCAAGCCGTGGCGTAAACACAAAACGACAGGTTAGCAATTAAGGCTAACAGCATATCTAGGCCGTTTGCAATATATATATATATATATATATATATATATATATATATATATATATATATATACATATATGTGTGTGTGTGTGTGGGTGTGTGCATGGCTGATTGCACAGAAAGTCATGCCGTTTGCCTTCAATTGTTAACCTTAACAATTGTGTTTTCGCCACGAATTTTTCGATCATCGAGAGGTATACAGCTCAGCTGTAAAATTTCGCGTGGTTCTGCCACCGCAAACACCAAAGACCAGCGGAGCTGGGGAAAGCCTTGTAAAGTACGTGCAAACCACACACTTTCCTGGCGCTCAGGATTTCTTCGCGATGTTCTGCTTAGTATCGCAATAAATTCAACCGGCCACGTTCGCAAGCCTCCGGATCTTTATTTCTTAGCCTACGCAAACTCTCGGCTTCCCTCAATCTAAACTCGGGATGTTCTCTCCTGCGACGCTTTGTTTCAGCTTCCCTAGCCCTTGCTTTAGTCTGTCGGAAGCACCTAGTGTCCAGTTGTGTGGGCGAAACCTGCCGAGCCGCCACCAGAGGCATCGGCTGCAGTCACGGACACCAGGCGCGTTCAGCGCGGACGCGTGTATACGCGATCGGCGTCGGCAACAGCTCTACGCGTCCCACTACCACATGTCTTCACTCCTCCTCTCCACCTCGCATCCGCAATACTGCACGATGCTATCTTTATACTCTGATTTCACTCTCTCTCAGCTCTCTCTCCCCCAGTTTGGCGAAGCTATCACACAGCTGGTATGGGGTATGAAGATTTGTGTTTACGCCACGAAATTTTCCGACCAACGAGACGTATACACCTTCGCTGTAAAAGGAGAACGCACGCGTTTCTGCATAGATTACCGTAAGCTAAATGCAGTGACGGTGCCCGACTATCAACCCATCCCTCACGTTGATGACGTTCTTGACTCTCTTGGGAAATCGACGTACTTCTCGTCGTTAGACATTGCGTCAGGTAACTAGCATGTGCGGATGCATCCGGAAGACATTTGAAAAACGGCCTTTGTCAAACATTCCGGTCAATACGAATGGCTTGTCATGCTTTTTGGTCTCCGGAACGCTCCAGCCACTTTCGAATGGGCTGTTCAGTCCATCTTGACTAAACACCGCTCGACACAGGTCAAGAACTTTTGATGACATTGTCGCCTATTCTGACACGTTCCCAGACCAATTGAAGCATCTAGGTGCCGTTCTAAACGCTTTTAGATACGAATGAGTTAAGCTGGAATTGAAGAAATGTCAGTTCACACAAACTTCTATAGAGTACCTGGGACACAGGGATTCAAATTGCACAGTCACTCCGAAACAAAGCAACGGGGTGGATATCCTGCGGTTTCCCCCGCCATCACACCCTAAAGAGCTATAGCGTCGGTACATCGCCTGCGTCAGTGAAATTTCCCATTCATTGACATGCCTACTCAACAAAGACACCACCTGGAACTGGGACCCTATCTGTGAACTGGCTTTCACTCAGCTTAAGAAATGTGTAACGGAAGAACCCACCCTTGCCCTCTACGATGCCGCCAAAACTTGTGTGTTCTACTGCGATGCGTCCAGCAAAGGTATCGGCGCCGTCTTGAAGCAGGGTAATGATGAAGGTCGAGAGCATCCAGTAGCATGCTATTCACGCAAGCTGCTAAAACATGAAATAAATTATGCCATCACAGAACTTGAGTGTTTATCAATTATTGATGCCATCGATAGATGGCCTTGTTATATACCTGGAAAACCTTTCACTGTGATCACCGATCACGCGGCGTTGCAGTGGCTTAAAAACATCAAACATCCTCGAGGCCGTCTGTTCCAATGATCCTTGAAGCTTTCCATGTACGACAAAAGGGCATTAACAACATCCAAGCCAATGCACTGTCTAGAAACCCTTTCATTCAGCTATCTGCTGAACAACTGCGAGAGCACAACCCCGAAAAACCGCCTTGCAAGCATACCATTGAGAATGGAGTGACCATAGTGACGAGCAGAGGGCTACGAAAAGTCTACGTTCCTTTTGCTCTCCGGTCTTCTCTTCTTAGGAAGGCTCATGACGCTTTCGGTCAAGTCGCAGTAAAGGAGACGTTGCGACTTCTCTCTCCACAATATTATTGGCCTGATATCGTCACCGACGTTTCCGAATACGTTCGACACTGCGATACTTGCCAACGCTGCAAGAAGGTGAAAATCAAACATTTTGTTTCCTTGGAGTCGTTACCACCCGCGGAGCAACCATTCCATCTTCTGGCCATGGACACTATCGGAGTTTTTGCCAACTATGGTTCCTCCAAAAGATTCATTCACATGTCACCCGTTATGTGTGGGCTTTCGCAGATAGAAAGCAGACTGGCGACGCCTACATTTCCTGCCTGAAGAGTATCTTCATTGCTGGAAAGCCTAGAAATTCCCTTCCGACCGCGGCACATGATTCACCACTGGCTAATTCAAGCAATCCCTCAAACACAACAAAATTTATCCGCTTTATTCATGCCCACAATGCCCACAGGGTAATGGTTAAAATGAGCCCACTAATCAGTCCATAGTCACTCGCCCCCACTGCAAGATCAAAGACGAACGCCGAAAACCATGGACACGTCTCCTCTCTGACGTTGTCGAAGAGTGCAAAAAAACACCCCACGAGGTCACGGGCTACCCACCCTGCTTCCTTATGTAGGGCAGACCATCATACCCCCAGCTCCTTTCCAACGTTACCGAGAGCCTACAGGAAGATCGCGCAAACACGGTCCGCAATTCCGTGGCATATCATGAGAAAAACAAGCTCATATAGGACAAGAAATTAATTCCCTCAGAGCTTGTAGTGGGGGACTGTGTTCTATACGAGACATTCTGGCACCCCAACAACGGTACATGCAGTGCAATAATGTAAGGACCGTATAAAATTATACGCAAGATCTCCGCTATAAGCTACGAAATTGACCGCAGCGTGGCCCCACTCGGTCACCAGACTGATATCGCTCATGTGGGGAGATTACACGCTTTCTCGGGGCGCGTTGAGAAGCGTATGACGAACTTCTCAAGGACGGTGCGGTGCAATAGTGGTGAAGGAGGAAGACGAGGCATCCAATAAACGGCTGCGGACGACCACCATGTCTCCTGCGTCACACACACACGCACACACACACACACACACAGTATCTATATATATATATATATATATAACGAGAAGAAAGGGAACCGAGGGGCCCGATTTTTATTAATGATATAAGACACCAACAAACAATGACACCAAGAACAACATAGGAGAAATTACTTGTACTTACTAATTGAAATAAAGGATAGGATAGGAATAAACTTTATTTGTCCAGCGGTTAAGGCTGTTGGTGCCCGGGGCTAGGCTGCCAGGGGTCCATCGCCGGAGAAAAATCTTTCGAGATCCTCGGCAATGGCCCTGGCCCGCTGGACGGCCCACTCCTGGTCCTCGGTAGCTCAATGGTAGCTCAATGGTGAGAGCATCGCACGCGTAATGCGAAGACATGGATTCGTTCCCCACCTGCGGACGGTTGTTTTTTCATCCGTTTTCATTTCCAGTAATTTATCATTTCTTAATTGAATTAAAGAAATGATAAATTACTGGAAATGAAAACGGATGAAAAAACAACCGTCCGCAGGTGGGGAACGAATCCATGTCTTCGCATTACGCGTGCGATGCTCTCACCATTGAGCTACCGTGGAGCCGTTTTCCCATTCGCTATCTGGGGTATTTATGTTTTGCAACTAGGACTAACCCTGGGAGGTTTAGCCAGCGCCACCACTCACAAACCTATGGGCGGATGTGGAACATCCTCTCTGCCGCAGGCGTCACGAGCACGTGATCTTTTTGGGAGATGGCAACTGGTCAATAAACCACTTATGCTACCTGAAGTCATCAATGCTGCCGGATTCGAGCCCTCGTTATGTAATGAATGAGAAGAAAGGGAACCAAGGGGCCCGATTTTTATAAAGGATATCATAAGAAACCAACAAACAATGACACCAAGAACATAGGGGAAATTACTTATACTTCCCAATTGAAGTAAAGAAATGATAAATTAATTAATTATGTTCGTTCCGCACCTGCGGACAGTTGTTTTTTAATGCGTTTTCATTTCCATTAATTTATCATTTTTAAATTCAATATTAAGTACAAGTAATTTCCCCTATGTTGTTCTTGGTGTCATCGTTTGGTGGTTTCTTATATCATTAATAAAAATCGGGCCCATCGGTTCCCTTTCTTTCCGTGAGCATCCATGATCCGTGGGTTACGGAGTTGCAAAACTTTTTGCAGCTCTAAGCAGCTGGCTTTTTTATATCAGATTTTGTTTTCCATGCGCAAATATTGGCTTGCCTGCCCGTTAAAAGGTCCCGACGCATGGTATTAGTTAAAAGAAGCCCAGCATGGTATTAGTTAAAGGAGACAATCGTGCATCTCATACGAAGTGATATCCTTAGTGAGTATCTGTATAACAACAATAATCGAAGTAATGATTTGAAGCCTTCTTACTGCATGACGCTAGGGAACCAAAACGCATCAGTCAATGATCAACCGGCCATACGGAGGTCTCAGATAAATTCCTCGCTTTTTGGCATTTAAACGATGACATCGCAGATGTGTGTGCCCTCTACAGTTTGTTACATGACGAGAACCAGCGAATTGGCTTTGTAGACAACTTCTAGACGTGTTTTACGACAGTCGGCACTGGCTGCCAAAAACATTCAGCCGGCCACACCTCTCTGCATACGAACTCTGATTGTAACTAAAAAGCGGTGATCGCAAATTCTGCATATTGCCTTTTCTGGAGCGACAGCATCTACGAACTGTGCTTAAAAAGTAACCGTCCCCGTTTTACTGGCACAACTACGTAACGTTGTTGTCAAGTGCATGGTAATTTTAATTAAGCAGATGGTAATTTCATAACGATGCCTCATCCAAATGTCGCACAGCCAGAAAAAATGTATTATTATTTGAAAAGCGATAATTTTACCGCAGAAGACGCACATATTTATAGTGCCGAAGTGACACTTCGTTTAAATGCCTAGACCTCGGACAAAAAAATTGCATTGCATGGAGGTGGAGGTTTCATTGCGTCTCATTTGCAGTGTTAACAAGGTAACAAAATGAACTTCGTCTGTAACTAAGCAAAACCCATTGCTGCAGCTCTGAGGAGCCATACCCAGTGGCTGCGGGTAATTTCCGATGGAAGCGTGCTGCGAAAACACCTCGTTACCGTGCTATAGGTGCACGGAAAGTTTTGGACTCTACTCGTTTCGATGGGGGCGAAACACAGAAACGCCCGTGTCCCGTGCATTCGGGGCACGTTAAAGATCCCCTAGTGGTCAAAATTATCCGCCGTACCCCACTACAGCCTGCCTGAAAATCAGGTCGTGATTTTGGTACGTAATACCCCAGCATTTACTTCTATTTTAATTTAACAGAATACATTTCGCCCGTGCTCGCACTGGTCGTACGTTGCCTGATTGCATGGGACATGTGCTTGTCCAAAATTTCAAATTAATGCAGTTCTCTGTAGTGAATTTGCCCGCGATATGTCACCACGATGCTCACTAGCACTGTCTAATGTACATTTGTAGCAGCTAGATCTTTGTAATTGTTTACCGTATTTGTTTTTATAGGTACCCTGAGATGTGAGCTGCATACTTGGAAAGAGAAGGCATCGTATAAATTTTATGGAAACTGCCAAGACGAATACGACTACCAGTGTCCAGGGCGCAAAAGTCACAGCGTGTATTTATATGATTGTCCGAATGCCGCATCCTCCTAATATTATACACTATACATAAAGGAATGCGGAATGGGCTTACACTAGGCCTCTGTGTTGTGATACTGCTTGGTAATAAACAAAGTTGTGCAAGAACAATAGGGAATGTGTAAACATCGACTGCTCTACATGCACATGCGAGACTGCGCAGCACAATACTGGGCTCAACCAGACCATTCTACAGGCGCCTGCGGGAAATAGACTGAGAGATGACTTTTCACCTCCCAGCTAAAGTCAAGCGATGCCAAGCAAGCAGGCTTCACCGGATTCGCCTGGGCGTCACCTTCAGTCGACGCTATGCACATCTGATTGGCCGTACACGGACAGCCTGAACTGTGAACGCTGCCAAGAGTCGGAGATTCTTCAACATCTATTTTGCGACTGCCCTCTCTACGCATCACAGCGGAAGATGCTGGCTTCGACGCTAGCACGCAGTCAAAGACAAACATTATCCGAAAGAACTATTTTGTCTGTCATGTGTGACCGTACCGTAGCATCAATAGCTACAAGGCTGCCCTGAACTACTTGAAGACCACCGGACTAGACACAAGGCTTTGAGGAAGCCACTGTGTTAGTGTAAATATGCATCCATTCTTCCTGTGGTGGTTGTGCAGAAAGGGTCCAAGCGCAATAGCACATACCCCTCTCAACTAGTGAAGGTGTTTAAGCTCGAGGACGGTGCGTCGAGTGTACACCACAAAACCTCCGCCTGGCGATGACTTCACCATGCGTCGCCTAGCAACGCTTTGCCCCAGCTGCGTCGACCGCGACGAGCCTCGCCACAGCTGCGTGAGCCGCGACGTCACGTATCGCTTCGCCTTAGCTTTGCCGAGCAATGACGTCACCAGCGCCGTGCGGAGTGGTTGCCGTGGCTGCGCTAGAGGCGGAGCTAAGCCTGTGACGTCACTGCGCCGACGCACGGTCGGCGACACAAAGAACCGCTGTATTCGGCGCCAAAGCGGCGGCGAAACGTCGGTGATTCGCGGAAGATCCGGAGTTACGAGCCCACGAAACCGAGCAAAAGCGCATGAGCATCCAGAAGCCTTCAGATACTTTATCGACCGAGTGCTGATCTCTCCTTGGGCGGTGGATGATTCCGGGGTGATCTTGCGCAAAATATGGCCGAGTCTCGAAGCATAACCTCGCAAAAACTTGGCCGAACCGAGGTAAAGCTAGGTGGTGTCACCAGCTTCGCTGTTTGCCCAGTCTTCGCACCACTAGTTTGAAGCTGCATATTTTTTATTGTTTTCAAATGTGTTACTAAGCTGTTCAGCGTGTTTTTTGATTATTTTATTTCTCGGAAGTAGAAAAACTAGTGGCTTTTGAGGTCAATTGATCTGAGCCATGCGTGTTGTCTTATTCATTGTAAGCTTCGTCGTCACCGTGCCTGCCACAACTTAACAGAATGACGAAGCTACACCACTTAGGCCCTTTTCAAACTGTGCTCACTTTTATTGGAAATTTACCGCATATATATATATATATATTAGTGTACCAGCTGTGGCGTAAAGCTGCCGCTGCTACGAGATACCGCTGAGCCATACTTGTCAGTTTCCGTTGTCTGAATAAGAACTGGGGAAAAATAGAATGGCACGTTGGTCATAACAAGCAGTCATGGCACAATGTAAGACGAGGCACTTATGGATACTGCAGCGGTTTCGACGCCTGGCAAGCGCAAGCGCCAAAGCACTAGGCAGCACAATGATGCAACTTTTCATGGGCTTGCAGCGGTCTCAAATTAATAATAGAAATTTAAAGCAAACACCTTTGGCAATCAATGCTATCTTCGCTCATTCCTGCCCAACAGGAGCGCATTCTTAGCGTTCCACTGACCTTTTAGCATGTCATAGACAATCCGGTCAAGCGATGCCCGGCTCAAAGGATAGATCTGCGGCATACAAAAGTATTACAATGAGACCGTAACAAACATTTGACCACAAAAAGCAGGCCATGCATCTTGCTCACACCCGAGAACTTTTAAGTCAAAGAAAGGTTGGCATCCAATTTAAAGTAGTACTAAAGTACACATGGAATCTTCAGAAACACAGCCTTCAATTTGGCGAATTCTGTCTCACTTAGGAGGTCATACCTGGCATCACTTCATTGCCAAGGCCGTCCCCATATCCAAGTGACATAGCTGACTGGCTAAAAGATTATCATCATCATGATCACCACCAGCCTATATTTTTATGTCCACTGGAGGATGAAGGCCTCTCTCTGCGATGTCCAGTTACCCCTGTTTTGCGCGAGCGTATTCCAACCTGCGCCTGCAAATTTCCTACCTTCGTCACCCGATCTGGTTTTCTGCCGACCTCGGCTGCGCTTCCCTTCTCTTGGTATCCATTATGCAACCCTAATGGTCCACTGGTTATCCATCCTGCCCATTACATGGCCTGCCCAGCTCCATTTCTTCCACTTAATGTCAAATAGAATATCGACTATCCCCGCTTGTTCTCTGATCCACACCGCTCTCTTCCTGTCTCTCAATGTTAGTCCTAAGATTTTTCATTCCATTGCTCTTTGTGCGGTCCTTAACTTGTTCTCGAGCTTCTTTGTTAATCTCAAAGTTTCTGCACCATATGTTAGCACCGGTAGAATACAATGATTGTACACTTTTCTCCTCCACGACAGTGATAAGCTCCCAGTCAGGATTTCGCAAGGCCTGCCATATGCACTCCAACCCAATTGCATTCTTCTGCAAATTTCTTTCTCATGATCAGGGTCCCCTGTGAGTAATTGACCTATATAAACATACTCCTTTGCAGACTCTAGAGGCTGACAGGCGATCCTGAATCCTTGTTGCCTGGTCAGGCTATTGAACATTATGTTTGTCTTCTGCATAATAATCTTCAACCCAATTCTTACACTTTCATGATTAAGGTCCTGAATCATTGGCTGTAATTGGTCTCCATTGTTGATGAATTGGACAATGTCATCTGCAAACCGAAGGTTGCTGAGATATTCGCCGTCGATCCTCACTCCTAAGCCTTCCCAGAATAAGAGCTTGAATACTTCTAAGTATGAAGTCAATAGCATTGGAGAGATTGTGTCTCCTTGCCTGAGCCCTTTCTTGATAGGTAACTTTCTACTTTTTTGTGGAGAACCAGGGTAGCTGTGAAATCCTTGTAGATGTTTGCAAGATATTCCCGTATGCCTCCTGTACTCCTTGATTACGCAATGCCTCTATGACTGCTGGTAACTCTACTGATTCAAATGCCTTTTCATAATTTATGAAAGCCATATAGACAGGTTGATGGTACTCCGCAGATTACTCGATTACCTGATTAATGACATGGTTATGATCCATCGTAGAATATCTCTTCCTGAAGCCAGCCTGTTCTCTTGGTTGGCTGAAGTCAAGTGTTGCCCTGATTCTATGGTACATTATCTTGGTGAATATTTTATACAATACTGAAAGCAAGCTAAGGGGTCTATAATTCCTCAATTCTTTAACGTCTCCGTCTCCCTCCTTATGGATTAGTATAATGTTGGCGTTCTTCCAGCTCTCTGGTACACTTGAAGTTGTGAGGCATTGCGTATAAAGGGCCGCAAGCTTTTCAAGCATGATATCTCCTCCATATTTGATATAATATACTGTTATTCCATCTTCTCCAACAGCTTTTCTCCTGGTCATGTCTTTCAAGGCCCTTCTAACTTCATCGCTAGTAAAAGAAGGAGCTTCTGTATGCGGTTCATCACTATTTCGAATGAAAGGAGCTTGGCTATTGTGGGCACTGTACATGTCAGTATAGAATTCTTCCGCTGCCTTTACTATGCCATCGAAATTGCTGATTATATAACCCTGCTTATCTTTCAGTGCATACATCTTGCCTTGTCCTATGCCAAGCTTTCTTCTTACTGATTTAATGCTGCGTCCACATTTTACGGCTTCCTCAATCTTTCCCACGTTATAATTTCGAATATCCCTTACTTTCTTCTTGTTGATCAGTTTTGACAGTTCAGCGAATTCTATCTGATCTCTTGAGTTGGACATTTTCCTGTTTTATCGTTTTTTATTAGGTCCTTTGTTTCTTGGGAGAGCTTACCTACTGGTTGCCTTGGTGCCTTACCTCCCACTTCAATTGCTGCTTCTGAGATCAACCTAGTTACGGTTTAATTCATTACCTCTATGTTGTCTTCATCTTCCTTTTCTAAAGCTATATATTTATAGAAGCTATATATATAAGAAGGTATTCATTATTCGGAGCCTATTCCTTTCCGCGAATTCTGCTAACATCTCTCCTCCTGTATTCCTAGAATCGATGCCGTAGTTGCCAATCGCTTGCTCACGAACCTGCTTTTTTGCCACTTTTGCATTGAAGTCGCCCATGACTACAGTATACTGAGTTTGCACCTTTCTCATTGCTAATTCAACACCTTCATAAAAGTGTTCTATTTCTTCATCATCGTGACTAGAGGGTGGGGCGTAGGCTTGTACTACCTTCATTCTGTACCTCCTATTCAGCTTTATTACGACGACTGCTACCCTCTCATTAATTCTGTAGAATTCATAAATGTTGCCTACTATGTTGTTATGGACTAGAAATCCTACCCCGGATTCTCTCTTATCTTTAAGACCTCAGTAGCCGAGGACGTGTCCGTTAGTCAGCACTGTGTAAGCCTCACCAGTTCTAACCTCACAATGTAGTGGTGGCGTGGTGCAGAGGTAGAATACCCGGCCTCAAATCTGAAGGAGGTAAGTTCGAATCCTACTCCAGTCCACTACATTTTTAGGCATCGAGTGGTGCCTGACACCGGCAAGAAAAAAATGTATAAGGCCGAGAGCTAGTGGGGCTATACTAGTTCAGGTGCAACCAAACTCGGAAGGCGCACAAGCTTCATCAAAGTCACTCCCTCACCAGAATAGGAATTGGCCTCCCTGGTGCAGTATTCGGCCACTACCTCCGTCATGACTCCGACAATTAACCCATGGCCCTCAGTCCCCAGTGGCTGCGGAGCACCTGGCCAAGGCGGCGGTCAGACCTGCGACGTGGCAGAGGGTGCCAAGATTCCCTGGGTCCGGACAGGCCGCCAATGGAAACTGAACCTGGGAACGTTCAACACGCGCACCCTCTCGAGTGAGGCTAGCTTAGCAGGACTATTTGAAGAATTATCAGGCATTGCCTGGAATATTATCGGCTAAAATATAAGGCTAGGCAAATACTACCCTAAACATATGGCCAGATTGCATGCAACTTCAGGTATTCCTCACCTCACTGAATGTCACTCAGGTAACATGACACATGAAATGCAAAGCATTCATAACAATTGATGGTGTCCAGTATCACTTAGGCAAAAATCGCTCAAAGAAGTTTTAGTAGTTGAAGCGTTTCAGTAACCTTGCTGTTTTACGGTAAAACAGGCACTCAAAGTGGTCTGTATTAGTAATTATATTTGCGGAAACCTAGATAACATGATATAATGAGGACACGCCGAACAAGCAGCCACATTATACAAGCAAAACTCTCCATGTTATGTCGCATCACAAGACACATCAAGCCAGTGCCACATCTAAAAGGCACCTGTCGCCCAGTTGTGTAGTTCAGTGACTGCCATGGTCGACGTTGCCTGGCTATTTGACAATGCCACGTATGTACTCTTCAGCTACCATGCGTACTCTCAAGGCTACGTTTGTCGTTTTTACATTTTCTAGGATACGTTAGCGGAATACAGTCTTCACAGACCATTAGTAATGATTGTATGAGTAGGATAAGTATTGCAGACAGAAGCTTTTATCTCTTCGCTGTAATCTACAAAATGAGAAGTGCCCGTCAGGTGCACTGGCGACTATTCAAGGTGACACAATCAACAACTTGGGCGACTGTCTATTCAACATGGAACATAACGTTACGCGTATAAAACTATTGACAAGATGTACTTAGAAATACAAAACGTCTGCGGTAACGGAAGAGAACCCAGCCAGGATATATTAGCTGCGAAGCACCTTATGCGCCCGAGCTACAGTGTACTACAATTGAGTACGCTGTACCCGGGCTGTCGGCGTCTCCTGTCGTAATCGTCGTCGTTGTAGCCACAGTAAGCAAGCGGCTCGTGCTCGCGCTCGAAGCACCTTATGCGCTCAGGCTTTCGGCGTCTCCTGTCGTAATACTACTACTACTGGTGTTTATTATACAAAGGAAGAGACGCTTAATTCTGCAGCTCATCAGGGAGCACGGCGCTAATCGTCGTCGTCGTAGTCTCGGTAAGCAAGCGGCTCGTGCTCGGCACGCGCTCGTGTTACTGCTCCCGTGTTTGTCATCGTCTTCCACAGCTGGCTGCATTGAAACAAGCGGTCCGTGCTCGCGCTCGGCACGTGCTCGTGCCACAGCTCCCGCGTTCCTCGTCGTCTTCGTCGTCTTACACAGCTGTCTGCGTTGACACTCATCATTCCAGCGTAGCATTTTACTTCTCTTCTGGCGTCGTAATAGGGAGGTGGAGTTTACGGGGTTATAAGACATTTATAGGCAGTATGACCCCATTATCGGTGCATCACTGCATGCTTCGCACCTCCCCAGGTTGCACGTTAGTGGAGCTGCATTTTGCTCAATGGGTCATTGGAGCACCGAGTTTTAAATGCGAAGCATTTCTTGGCGAACATTTGCTACTTTGGCAGTATCTGTCTATCTATCTAGCTGCCTACGTCTTTGTGCTGTCATGGTCGTTTCGTTAACTTGGTATGTGCCAAAATTGGCATACTATGAATAGCATATGACGAACATAAATGATATGTCAGGACATGAATATCATGACACGCGTGTCATGTAGGCCATGAAACAGACGCCTACGTCATCGTGCTCTCATGGTCGTTTCAATAACTTGGTAGGTACCAAAGTTGGCATTTTATGACAGGAGTGTATGACGAACATAAGTGATAGGTCATGACATAAATTTCATGACATGCGTGTCATGTAGGTCATGACAATGGCTCAGCGAAAAATAATTACGCCTAAAAACCACTGAATTTGGTTCGGACGAGGGTACTAAGTGAAGGAAACACTACAGGATGCTGGTAGAAGTGATAGTCATGAGCATGACTAATAAATGACAATGACCGAGCGAAAAAAGATTAACACTCTAGAGCCACTTAAATAGGTTCTGACGTGGTTAATAAAGGAAGGAAACACTAAAGGATGATTGTAGAAGTCATAGTCATGACCATGACTGAGCAAAAATGAATATGACTCAGTGAAAAAAGATTAACACTCAAACAACTGAAATGGGTTCGGACGTGGGTGCTAGGTGAAGGAAACACGAAAGGATGTTGGTAGAATTCAGAGTCATGAGCATGACTAAGGCTTTCGCCATCAGGTCTCTTAGGTGCAGCTAAAGGGACTACTGAGGACTCATGACGAGAATGTCAAGACATGCGTGTCATGTAGGTCATGAAAGAGCCACCTAAGCCTTGGAGCTCTCATGGTCGTTTCGTTAACTTGGTAGGCTCCCCGCACACTGCTTCGCCTACCATCGATTCCCACAGGGCGTGGGATCTGCCGGCTTTTTTAAAGAAGGAACTTACGATGAGTGCTGCCACCTTGGAAACTAGACTGTTTTCTAAGTGCCAGTTTACCTAGGTTATGTACGTTATATCTCACTTTATATTTAAATCTAGTACTCAAACGATGTGGAATAATTTATAAGCCATGATAACATGCGCTCTATGAAAAAAAAACCGCAGTTGTTGCAATAAAATCAGCAATGTACACATGGCGTAGGTATCGTTTCTGCATAACGTAAATATTTTGTAGGCTCCAGAATGTAGTTGTACCCCAAACAAGTTGGCAGTAGTTAACATGTGAATAGAAATATACGCTGCAGCGGGCGAAGGTACGTGCGGTCTATCGCTTCAACGGAATCTCAGCGGCGAAGGCACGGCGCATAAAGGTCAGAGCCGTGTGGAGATAAGAGACAGTGCGGCCTAGCGAGCGACGAGCGCGGTTGTTGGCAGAGTAGAAGTGCGCCCCCCCCCCCCTCCGCGCTCCCTCCGGCGCTGGCATCCCGCTTCCTTGCTTGCGCGTGGGTGATTGAGTGCGTTCGCTCTCCGTGATAGAGCGCGTGCCCGCACGCTTCCGCTCGGGCATACGGCGGGCGGCGAAGATTTTATCTATAGGGAACCTCACGGCGACGGCGACGACGACGGCAGAAATCCGGTTGAAGTGTCCATATAATTGCTATCGCAATAAAACTCAATTATAAATCAGTATTTTAAGTTTTGCAGAAAGAATGTATATAAGATGACCAATCATTCCAGTTATTCGAGCAAGATTTGTTACTAGTATGTTCACATGGGATTCCCAGGAAGTGTGTAGTAAATGTCACACCGAGGCATTTGAAATGGTCACCGATATCAACAGGACGAGAGTTTAAAATAATATCGGCATGAGAAAGGACTGGTTTATCGTTGGCCCGAACTATAACTGCTTTTGTTTTCTTTTCGTTAATCTTCATGGGGTTATATGAGGACCAATGCTGTAGTTCAACTATAGTATCATTACAATTGAAGATAAGATAATCGATGTTACCAGCAGAAAAAAATATGGTAGTGTCATCTGCATATATAATAAATTTGGCATTCTGATTATTATTAATAATGTCACTTATATATATGTTAAATAGCAAGAGCCCCAATATGCTGCCTTGTGGGACACCACAAAGCAGTGGAAGGACTTGCGATCGTGAGTTATTGAATTGGACAACTTCTCGCCGATGGGATAAATAAGATCTCAATAATTGTAACCCACACCCACGTATGCCATAAATATACAACTTATCCAGCAAAACTTCATGATTCATCAAGTCAAAATACTTGGAAAAGTCGACAAATAAGCGAATCACTATTTTCTTGGTTTCAAATTGTGTTAAAATATATTCCTTTTGGTGAAGCAAATCTAATTCTGTTGATATGTTCTTCAGGAAACCAAATTGGTCAGGTGTTAATACATTGGAGCTTTTAACGAAATTCAAGACCCTACAGTGAATTAATTTTTGACAGCCTTTGAAAAAAATGGCAAGATAGATGCCGGTCGGCAATTACCTAAGCCATTTCGATTCCCCTTTTTAAAGAGCACTACTACTTTGGCAATTTGCATTTTTGAGACCATTCGTCGTCTTGGGTGGCTTCGTCGTCCTCTTCTTCACCTCACTTTAACTAGAACCCTGGCTGAAAAAGCGCCGTCCTAGTGTGTCAAACAGGACTATGAGGAGGAGCGTGGTAAGGCTTTAGCCAGGTGAAGTGAACCACGTCAAATGATGTTATTCCGGATGACATGGTAGAGCTGACGGTACATTGTAGAGCGGGGGCGGTATTCTGTAAGAGTCCAATTAGTGGACTGTCCATTTCGGCTGTCGCTGATTGGCTGCTGCTTCACGTGCAGGAAGGTGCCAGTCAGTCTCCTTCCTGCACGTGAAGCAGCAGCCAATCAGCGACAGCCGAAATGGACAGTACACTAATTCCACAAATTGGACTCTTACAGAATACCGCCCCTGATCTCATATGTGACTTGAAAACAGCGTTTGAACCCGGCAACTGCAGATCAGTTGGCCGTAATATTTACCTGGAAATACTGCGGTGAACACTATGCACGAAATCGAGCTTTCTGGTTCTTTTTTTTCTTTCCCTCGTACAGCTCGCGCCGCCGCTGCTCAGAGCTCAAATGGCAGCTGGAAAAGGTGCTTATGTTTCAGTTTCCGCGTAACAAAATTATGTTTTCTCGTCATCCGACGCTATCACGTCTGTAGGTTGTGTGTACGTCGTACTTTACGAATTTTCTGACGCATTTTACTTTAAGAAATTCAATTAGTTCACTAACGCCTATGCGCCACGTGGAGGGCCTGCGTGGGTCGGGATGCCCGGTTCGGGATGATTTTTCGCGCACAGACAACGCCGCCGACACCGGATTTTCTGCAACACAGG
The DNA here is from genome assembly GCF_013339745.2 of Dermacentor silvarum. Classification (NCBI taxonomy): domain Eukaryota; kingdom Metazoa; phylum Arthropoda; class Arachnida; order Ixodida; family Ixodidae; genus Dermacentor; species Dermacentor silvarum. The sequence continues at coordinate 141,508,032 of NC_051162.1, forward strand.
GCCCTTAACGCTGTCGCGTTAATATTTTTCTGACTTCGGCATATGTTAATCAATAAACAATATGAATTATTCGGTCGCACCTGTAGTTGCAAGGCTTGTCGTTTAGTAGAAGTTTTTAAATCGGTAATCCATTTTAGCGCAACGTAGGTTTTCGCATGATATTGGGGCACATATATTTCAAACTACAGCATCGAACACTGTGTTGCTACACGGCTTTTATCATATATGTTAGGAATGAGAAGGGATATGGAAGGATTAGACAATTTGGTAAGATAGGCATACTTCTTCTTGTCTATTATTTAGCACAAGAAGTAAACGTAGAATGTTCGTAATTAAAGATAATGTTAATTGTGCGCACATTCATGTCGGATCATTTTAAATTTAAAAAATCTAAATACTTCATATTCTGCCTTTCTGCTTTCACTCCCCTGCATGCGATGCAATCAGACCAAATACACTTTTCATTCTCTTCACGTTTGTCGCACCAAGCAATGTTACCAATCACCCTTTCAGCGCATGAATGCGAGGCTTGGGCACGAATTATCCTCAACGCTAGTCTTGCCTTTTTAAACACTGATATGGAATCAGAAGAAGTCCGGGTCCACATACGCATCGATAGCACAAGGACAGAGAAACAGATTGCAGATGCCGTGATCTAAAGGAAACGACACGCTTAGCAACGAGACAGGCAATCAGAAATGCGATGTAGTTTTTAATCAATATATTTAAATTACCTGATTTACGTCACGAGGTAGTATCTACAAATAAAAGAAAACTTCACAAATAGGTGCTTCAATTATAGAAAAAGGACTCCCCTGGGCCAGAATGCATTGCAGCATATCGAAAGCAATCTTCCGCTATTGTTCACATTCCCTTTTCGCAGCAGTCACAGAATAAAGTGATTCCAGAATATGTTTTTATTCCTAGTATTATTATTACGATTCTGTCAGGTACGTCGGTTTGCAAACACTAGCGTTACCAAGCCCCCCGCAAAATCAATATTTCAGAGATGTGTTTTATTGGTGTAAAAGTCCCAAGCTGCGAGCACAGATTCCGCAGCAGAGCATTACGACGTAATTTTGAATATTTCGGTTCTTTAAGGTGGAGTTAAATTTCATTACACGAGCATTTTTGCAGTTGGTCCCCGTAGAGATGCCACCATGGCTAGGAGTGGAACACGCAACCTTGTCCTCAGCAGCAGAACTCTATGACTACTGCTATAGTATAGTGTGTTGTTCATGCACCACAAGGGAGAAATACGTACGCTTAATTGGTTGGCCATTGCGTACTCTTGGCGCTATATAATTGGCGTAATGTTCAGAAATATGAGACTGGTCATTCTATATATTTCTGTACTAGCTAAGTCCTTTAAGAGAAAAAAGGAAAAAAAGAAGAAAACCAAGTCACCGTGTTTTACCGGTGGAGCAATAGGGTCGCTGTGAGGGAGGTTGAGTGCATGACAATGCACTAACTGCGGTTGGCTAGGATACTTAAGTGCTCGCTCAGCTACCCCCCCCCCCCCCCTGAACCTATGATAGAAATGCGCGTGTAAATGCAAAACAAAAAAAAATGAAGCGCGCGTCCTCACGCTTCTGAGCAAAGTGTGATGAAGACTGTGACACAGTTTTTCGCAGTTTTAAATAGAAAGTGTGGGCTGATGGCCCCGCACAGAAACTTTTACTTTACTTTGAATATTGCATTGTTACCTGATGGCGAAGATGGTATGTGTTGTTAAAATGGCGCTGTGCTAATGTGGTATTCAACCAGACGCATTGTATTGCCACAGAAATGATAGGGGCACGGCAGACTACTTTCGCGACGTCGCCGTGAGGGTTCACATAAACTTAATGTGCGATAGGATCATATCCTGTCACAGGGTGCCGTGTGCTGTAGGTGATAGGAGAAACTGCACGAAGATGAGCCTAGGAGGATGCTTGCCCGATGCACGCCGTCTTCTCCCTCCCCCAACGTTGTGCGCGCAGCTGGCGAGGTGGTGGGGGTGGGGAGCAAGTGAGCGTGCGTCTCCTCTCTTAGCGCTGGCGATGCTGCGCATGACGCTTCGGAGTGCGGTCCCCGCATCTCCTATATGTTGGAGGTGATCCGCGATGGGTGCAAAACCTACGTATGCCGAGATGGCTCGTGGTTTCGTGTGCGCGGTGTTATCGAGCACCTAGTATGTTTTGTCACGTATTCCCATGTTTGGGATATTGTTTGAAGTACTAGGATGCAGCGCTCTACTGCAGAGACATGTTGCTGCGCTCTGCATCACGCTAGCGTTGTCACGTCGAGTGTGCACACTCATCGAGTCAATTGAGTTCATGTTTGTTAGTGCGCGCGTGAGATCATGCTTTTAAATTTATTTAGTAATGGAATGGTTACTTTAGCTTATAAAGCCTATAAAACTAGGGCCCTTATTCATGTAGTTCTTAATTCGTGTAGCGACACTGCAACTATTTGCTCTGCTTGCAGCTTTAATTGTTAAGCATGCTCTTATGGGCTATTCACAAAAGAACGACGAGGGTGAAAGACTGATAGCAGTTTTCAGGACTGCCTGCTTCACGCCCAGCTCTGAGAGGGAGTTTTACTTACGGTTCATCAACTATATAGATGTGTCATTTCAGGACAGCTGAGCATATGCTGCTGCTAATGAGTAGTGAGAACATTATAAAAAGAGACGTACGTACGCGATGAGTTGAAATAGGAGCTCTTTATTTGCACGAGAAAATAATGTGGGCCACCCAAGTGACATTCAATAGGATACGAAGGGATACGCGGGTAGAACTCAAATGGGCAGACAATGTCTCCCGACTTTGAAAACATCACTTTGCCAGTTAAACTTGAAGTCTATCATGGGGAAAGAACGCGTTCACTCTAGAGTGTTTCGCACAAAAAAAAAGCGCATGCTTTACAGCGTCACAATAGCAAACTTCGTGTAGTACTGCAACCAGCTCCTCAGAAGTGTGAACCACACAAGTGACATACAATAGGAAACTTCGTATATGACTGCATCAAGCTACTCGGTAATGTGGACCGCACAAGTGACACACAATAGCAAACTTCGTGCATTACTGCAAATGGCTCCTTAGCAACATGGGCCACACAAGTGACATACAACAGCAAACTTCGTGCATTACTGCAAAAAACTACTCAGTAATGTGGGCAGCACAAGTGACATACTATAGCGAACTTGGTATATTACTGCAAACAGCTACTTAGTAATATGCGCCACACAAGTGACATACAACAGCAAACTTTGTATGTTATTGCAACGAGCTCCCCTGTAATGTGGGCCACACAAGTGACATACAATAGCAAACTTCGTATATTACTGCAACCAGATACTCAGTATAATGTGGGTCATACAAGTGACATACAATAGCAAACTTCGTATACTACTGCAACCAGCTACTCAGTGATATCAGCCAAGTAAGTTCACGCATAAGATTGCTTAAGACGCCAGATGTCACGTCGGCATTAATGCTAAATGGATCCTTAGAAACATGGGGCCACACAAGGAATACAACAGCAAAACTCGGCATTACTGCAAAAAACTAATCAGTAATTGTGCGCACAAGTGACATTACTATAGCGAATGGTATTTACTGCAAACAGCGACTTAGTAATATGCGCCCCACAAGTGACATACAACAGCAAATTTGTTATGCTGATGCAATGATCTCCCTTAAGGTGGGCCACACAAGTGACTACATAGCAAACTTCGTATATTACTGCAACCAGATACTCAGTATAATGTGGGTCACACAAGTGACATACAATAGCAAACTTCGTATACTACTGCAACCAGCTACTCAGTGATATCAGCCAAGTAAGTTCACGCATAAGATTGCTTAAGACGCCAGATGTCATGAAAAGTCGCAGTGCAGCTTTTGATTCTTCGAACTCTCTTGCCACCTGGATAGTAACAAGGCGGCTTTACTAACAGCAGCGCACGCATACACATAGAAAAACGCCGAAGAGGACGAAAACAGTTGCAAATTCTAGTTGCATGACAACTAATATCAAAGGAATCTCTTTCCAACCAGGCCAAAGGCCTTGTGGCAATTGTTCACATTGTCCCCCCCCCCCCCCCCCCGCCGCTTGTAAGCGATATGTGGGTAAAACTCGCAGATCTGCGGACAAGGCCTCCACACTTCAAAAGCATCATGAAGTCTATCGTGGGGAAAGAACGGGTTCACTCTGCAGTGTTTGGCATGAGCAAAGCACATGCGTTACTGCTGTTTCGGTTGTTCAAGTGAGCTCACAACATTCAAGAAGACATCGCGGCAATGACAAAGCAAAACTCACCGGAAGGATTGGTACAGCTGTGTTTTTTACTCATCTGGCAGTACTAGGCAAACTGTGACTGATAGAAAAATGGGAGAGCACCCATCGCACTGGACTTCAAAGAATACGACAAATACTAATGAAATGTGCTTGCGCTACTGTTGCGCATGGTCTCTGTGAGGTGTTAAAGCAAGTGTTTCTCTTTGACGTTACCAATACGACACATGCAGAAGAAGCAACTATGAGAGCTTTCATATACGCAACAATTATGAGCGTGAATTCACAGAAGCCTTTCGCAAAGTGGGGTTCAATCGCATGCTATTCGATTACATCAGCTTACACTGTAATGCTCATCCATAGTTAGGAATCAAGTGCACTTCAACAAGGTATGTCAATGGAACCAACACTTCGACAAGGGGACTTGTCGTCTACGTCAAACAAGGCTTCACGACCTTGTAGCATAGCTTTCGCCAGCCCAGTCCTGGTTCGACAAAAGTTCGTCATCTGAAGGCTCTCTCTTCATCTAAACTTGCTTTTCGTGCACCGTAAGGGTTCGGAACGCACTTAGGTATGATGAATATTTTCATACTTGGTGAGAGCCAAGGTTTGATATACATAGCACGTGGTCAGATTCCTCTTATGACTAGTACTAGCACTGTTCCTCCTGGAATGGTGTGTAGTGCTTATGAGGCTGAAAATAACGCAGAAAGCGCATAGGTCGGTATCAAAGGAGAAAATGATGCAAACCGAATGTTTAGGCTCTACAGTGCAAATTATTATCAGACGTAGCTGTACGCCTGATAAAAAAGGATTGTGAGAAGGGATCTGGATTGGCACATAGGAATACAGAAGTCAAAAGAGGACTCTTTTAAGCGAAGTATAAACATCTCGTAGTTTTGTCTGCCACAGACAAACCATTACGAGGGCGTGAAGAAAGGGAGAAGAAAATAGAAGCGACATCATAGCACCTTACATGATTTGCGGAGGCTATCTGCGACGATCTTCTATTCTGTAACCATGTTCAATGGCATGATGGTTGCGCATATACTTTCATTCACATCACCATAGCTTCTTTTCCTCGGAAATAACGGTAGACAAGCACATCTGCGTCCTGCTTGTTCATTTGTGGAACACGTTTGAGCCAATGGACGTATATGCAGAACAAACGCGGTGCGCCCAATCCACAAGTTACGCGCTAAGGATCGCTTTTTTCTCATTTGATTGGCTCATTGTTCGAATGCCGAAATCCATTTTTTCTTTCTTAAGAATTACTGACAGAAGTCTTCCCGGTCGTGAGACAGTCCTGCCATCTTATCTGATCAGCTTTAAACATTTGACGGAATGGTCGCCTCGCGGTAGTCAAAAGTCTGCGCTGCTGCTCTCGGGATCTAGTTATATGACATGCGATCGGCCGTTGCGGGTAAAATGTCAATAGCACAGTTGATTTTTTGTGATTTTAACGACGTACCTGCGAATAGTATGAAATGCCTATCAAATTAAAAAGCTGCTGCATTTTCCGTCGATTGTGAGACATGGTAATTTGCTAAGCCCGCTACAATATATTATGTGGCATATTCGCGAAATGCTCTTACAGTGCTTTGGGTGTTAAACCAGCCTTTTATTGTCAACGCAATAGCCGCATAAAGTACTTTTATCCAGCCCTAGTGATAAGAGTAGGGACTGTGTGCATGTGTTCTATTTATCTAACAATTTACATGGGATTGTCTAGAACCTTCCCACACACCCAAGTGTTGTGTAGCAAAGCTGATATTTCTTCTTGTTGAATCTCCTGCTTTTCCTTTGTTCATTTCTCTCTATCTAGAAATGGGGTCTTTCAATGGGTGCGTAAATCTGAGCGCATGACTGCTTCTGCCCCAATGGGAGTAAGGCCACTGCGACCTAGAAACGAAGCCATTCCTTCATGCTCAGCGGCAAGCAGCTGAGGCGTTGCGATGGGTTCCAGATATTGGCACGCACATGCAGGAAGTGAACGGTAACTCGGCGGCATGTTCTGACGGTGAAAATGACTTTTTCGTATACAATCAACACATTCAAATATAACGAATGAAAGAAAAATAACCTTAATGAGGTGGTTTCGGAACGGCAGGAGGATATCTAAGATTACTTGCCAATCGGGTGCTCAATCAGCGTAATTGCGCATACAAAGCACATGCGGCCTTTAAGTTAAGACGCCGTGGGAAATTAGCATAGATAACAAGTAATAGTTGTGTTGCAGGCAGGAAAATAACAACGAAAGAATTGTAAACAAAAGAGGCAGCTATTTATGGTCTCGCACTGCTGAAAAAATGAACGCCGGTGTTTGCATTAGAGCCAAAACATTGTAACTTCTCTTTGTGGTGCACAGGAAAGCAATCAGCTAAAATAGGCTACCCTTCTAAAAGGTGTATTCGAAAATGGCAGTAAATCATGTGTTTAGTGCACTAGAAGAACAGTAATTATATATTGTAGTACAATTTAAAAACTGCTCTCAAAAACTGATCATACGGCTCAGTTTTTGAGAGCAGTGAATAAGCCAGAATTTTGTACAACGCTGGCTAGCGTTGTCTCAAGAACCAAGAACTAAAGCGAGGATATCGTGGCTGATTCATGCATTTGGGTCCACACTTTCGACAGAAAATTTCTACAGCTAGTGTAATAGTTGACAGAGCGCAGCCTACAGCGTAGACAATAAGGTAGTCCTGGAAGGGTATGGTGAACGAGACAACGCTTCTCTTGACTGTTTCGTGAGCTGGAATATCGTTGGATCCCATTAGGCCTGATTCTTGAAGGGCCAACAGCAAGTTCCGGTGCTGGTGCCTGCATCCGCAAAATGCGAGAAACACGTCATATTGTAGATATGAGCTTAAGGTACCAAAATGGAATTTCATTGAATGGCAGAGAACAAGACAAGTACATTAAGACAACTCTCGCGAAATATCGCTGCGTTTCAACAGTACAGCCAGCAACGCGAGTGGTTGGTGGAATTCAGCGGTGGCTGTCTCACTGCTGTTTCGAAAAGAAGTGTATTGGTTTCATTGTTATTGAAGACGAATTTTCGTTGGCAGGTGTCGTTTATTTTTTAAATTGACGGCTCACCAGGTGATCAAGTTGAACTTACCTCTGCTTGCTCTTCCTAATTATCTAAGCACAGTAGTGAATATATGGTAACTCATGCTCATTTATTTTAGTTAAACTCAGGAAATCTTTTGTTTTATTGATTCCCTTGGCATTACTTTCGAGTGTGCAGAAACGTCTGTGGAATTACTCCATCGCTTGATATCAGCAAAAAAAAAAAACACTGTATTTCACGGAAAGGAAAATTTTTAAATTGAATATTGTCGTATACGCATTGCAGATTTCAGACAAAGTAAATAACCTCAGGAGTGCATTGACCACAGTCACGGCTAAACTCTAGCCACCGAATTTTTTTTGTCCACTAGATGCACCGTTGGGTAACGAATTTCCCTAACAAGCGTTTTGTCGACTGGTGTTGTTTGTATGCTGCTGAGACCATTGTACAAATCACATCAGTCGATTGAAAACATAATCTCACCCAATCACCACTGCTACTGAATTCTTGCTTTTATCTGTTTATCGCTCTCACACAAGACGCGTTGATGCACCCTAAGCTCTATGGACACAGTTGCGTATTCAAAAGCGTGAAAACGTATGCAATGAAGGTGCGCGGTGTCGTGCTCCCCAAGCTGCTTAGGCAGTAGCAGCTAGCAATAACAGCTTAGAAAATAGAGTTACCGTTTCCCATGAACTTGGTTGCCGTCAGCCCAGTAGGGTAGGGCATATTATGAAAAAGCAGCAGCTGATAAAGAGTGGGGTTACTGTTTTGATGCTATGACCACAAAGAGCCCACTTTCACAACGTTTTTCGTCTTGTAATTTTCTCCATACTGTACCTTATATTCACAATCATTACTGTGTTCGTGTACTTGCTATAAAAAGCTTTCCACAGGCATATTAAATGCGAATCATTTCTTGGCGAAAATTTGGTACTTTGACAGTATCTATCTATCTATCTATCTATCTATCTATCTATCTATCTATCTATCTATCTAGCCGCCTACGTCTTTGTGCTCTCATGTTTGTTTCGTTCACTTGGTATGTACCAAAATTGACATACCTTGACGAACATGACTGATGCATTATGACATGAATGTCATGACATGTGTGTCATGTAGGTCACGAAACAGCCGCTTACGTCTTAGTGTACTTATGGTAGTTTCGTTAACTTAATAGGTACCAAAATTGGCATAGTATGACAGGGGTGTATTAAAACCCAAGTGACAGGTCATGACATGCGTGTCATGTAGGTCATGACAATGATCCATCGAAAAAGATGGATCAAAAGTGAACGAAACACTAAAGGATGCTGGTAGAAGTCATAGTCATGAGCATGACTCTGCATAAATGACAATGACTCAGCAAAAAAATTTTAACACTCAAAAGCCACTGAAATGGGTTCTGACATTGGTACTAAGTGAAGGAAACACTAAAGGATGACGTTAGAAGTCAGTCGTGACCATGACTGAACAAAAATGACAATGACTCAGTCGAAAAAATATTAACACTCAAAAACCACAGAAATGGGTTCGGACGTGGATAATAAGTGAAGGAAACACCAAAGAATGGTAGTACAAATCATAGTCATGAGCATGACACAGCAAAACCATTAATGACTTGGCGAAAAAAAGATTAACACTCAGAAGCCCCTGAAATGGGTTCTGACTAGGGTAATAAGTGAAGGAAACACTGAAGGATGATGGTAGAAGTCATAGTCATGACCATGAGTCAGCAAAAAAATGAGAATAACTCAGCGAAAAAATATTAACACTCCATAATCACTGAAATGGGTTCGGACGTGGGTACTAAGTGAAGGAAACACTAAAGGGTGGTAGGAGTCATAGTCATGAGCATGACTCAGAAAAAACGTCAATGACTCGGCGAAAAAAGATTAACACTCAGAAGCCCCTGAAATGGGTTCTGACGTGAGTACTAAGTGAAGGAAACGCTAAAGGATGATGGTAGAAGTCATAGACATGACGAAGACTGAGTAAAAATGGGAATGACTCAGCAAAAAAATTAACACTCAAAAGCCAATGAAATGGGTTCTGACATGGGCACTAAATCAACGAAACACTAAAGGATAATTGTATAACTCATAGTCATGAGCATGACTCAGCATAAATGACTCACCGAAAAAAGATTAACACTCAAAAGCCACTGAAATTGGTTCTGACGTGCGCACTAAGTGAAGGAAACACTAAATTATGGTTGTAGAAGTCATAGTCATGAGCATGACTATGCAAAAACGTCAATGACTCAGCAAAAAAACATTAATACTGAAAAACCACCGTAATGGGTTCGGAAGTAGGCACTAACTGAAGGAAACACAAAAGGATTGTAGTAGAAGCCATAGTCATGACCATGACTCAGCAAAAATAAGAATGACTCCTCGAAAAAAAATTACCACTCCGAAACCAATGGAATGGGTTCGGATGTCGTACTAAGAAAAGGCTAAAGGTTGATGGTCGAAGTCATAGTCATGAGCATGACTATACCTTAAGGTCTCTAGGTGTAGCTAAAGGGACTCCTGAGGGACTCATGACATGAATGTCATGTAGGTGATGAAAGAGCCGCCTACGTCTTGGTGTTCTCATGTTCATTTGGTTAACTTGGTAGGCTCCCCGCACACTGCTTCGCATAACATCGATTCCCACAGGGCGTGGGATCTGCCAGCTTTTTCTGTTTCTGGAGTTCATTAGCTTCTTGATTAGCTTTCTCTCTATTTATCTGGAATGAGCACAGTAGAATGATAGATGTACAGACGTACGAATGAATATATTCAGTGTATATTATGCCATAACTTATACATTGAAAGAATTCCACTCTTTCACTCACGACATAATGCGCCAGCTTTCACAAAATTATTATAAGTACTTCAGTTGTCGCATGATCAGCATCATTGACAGTGGTTTTCTGATAATTTCCGGCATAATGTGAAGGCAACAATTTTATGGAAGGTATTTTACGCACACCAAACATGACATTATGGCTCTCCTGCACTGTCTGGGGTTCCTGCAGCCTGCCGCACTCCCGAGAGAGAATCGTTTTGTCTAGCTATAGAAAGTTCTTCGTATTCTGAACGTAAAAATGTTGTTGCGATAGACATTGATGTGCCAACAACTGTAGCGCTGTTCTCACAAAGTAATGAAATCTTGTCCATATGACGGCAACTTCAGTTGTAATCCTGACGCCTTGTGGTTAAAACACCAGTCCCGTAGACGTTACAAATTTAATCTTTATTTTTCTACAACACGCTTCTGGGCCAAGCATTTGTCTCATGTAGTGAGATTCAAAGCTTTCTTTTTTTCCGTTAAAGCTATGAAATAAAGGAAATTGCTGCATCCGGACTCACCTGAGCGGAAACTTGCCGTGCGCTGCTGAATTAGCAAAGGTAAAGAAAAACCGATCGTCCAAAATATCCAATCCCTTGTAAAAGGCGCCTTCAGTCAACGCTTCGGCGCATCTTATTACACCAACGTGAGTTCCTCTGTAAATCTTTTGTGTACAATTTTCCCATGATAGGGACACGTAACAATTTTCCGCGCCTTCTCCTAAAGCATCGTAGACAGTCGACTGTAAATCACCGCTAAAATCAACATGATAGAGACGATTGCGGAGGATGCTTTCCCTTATAGATTCCCTCGTACAGAGCAACTTATTCCTACTGCGAAGATCTTTGACAAGTTCATCGGCGTGCCGTATTTCTGGCGAATACTCCATCACAGTGCGAGATGCCGTGATTTCGGTTTGAATAAAGTTCAAGAGAAAGAAGGTGCCAATCATCCACGAGGCCAGCAACAGGCCCATGGAACTTCCTACTCGCCCCACAGAATCTGGAGGGGAGCGCCCAAGAAAGGTGCTGGCGAGGAAAAGGCCGATAGAAGGAAAGCGCTTTCTTCTAAGTGAGACGAGGCGGTCGTGGGCATCAAATGTCGCCAGGAGCGCTGCTGCAACCAAAACTGACGCGCCATAGAAGAGAAAAAAGACGAACCATGTGGCGGTGAATGAGGTGGGTACAGGGTACCTGCGACGGACAAGAAAGCACAAGCTGTCGGACTCTAGAATCCCATACGGGTAGAAGAAACAGTGTGGTAAACACATACTAGGATCTCGGCCGATGATAATGTCTATTTTTCCCTCAAAGAGAAGATGAGAAACGTTAGTGGAATCACTGCACAGTTCGATCAACGAGTTGTTAAGTGCAGAATACGCCTCTATTATAACGGACACTTCAGAACTTGGTTTGGAACCGCAGCTCAGACGAGGCTCATGAAAGATGCTAAACAGTATTCTGTTGTGCTTTGAAAATCCCCTTCTAGGCGCTGCCTGGTCCAGTGCAATACTTCGCGCCTCCTTAATCACTTGGCGTTCTTCGCAGTTTCTGTAGCTATCACGGGGGGCATTGATCTCATTTTTGCTCACAGTGAGCGTTTGACAATTCAAGACGAACTTTTTTGCCAAATATTCACTCTTGTCTACAGAAAAAACCCACATAAGATTTGAATAGTATAATTGCACATCTTCAACAAATCTCATATATCCTTGGTGGGACATGACCTGGCTAGGTAAGAGGACAAAGCCTGGCTTGCCAAACGTGCCAAGTTTAGTGACGTAAACCAGTAAATCCGGAAACGACAGGCCTGTGGAGTGAGTCCACACTGTTAGCGGAAAGGAGGCATTTGCTACAATATTGCAATGCAGATCTGCATCCCCTCTAGGACAAAACAGAGCACTGCGAGACAAGGGGTCGTTGAAGAGTGCTGCGACGTCTAGAAATAATGCGTTCCTCTGAGAACACTGTGTCGCCAGAAACAGTGGTAGCAGAACTGTTGCTTGAATCGCACAAAGCATTGTCAGGTTCTGGGCTCCTGTAGAACACCGCAAGTCTACGTGCAGCCTAAGAACATTTAGGACGTGAGCGGTTCATTCGTTGCGTGGCAGCGCCTGCAATCGTGAGCATCGAAGTGCGTTCGCAACAAGAACGTGTATTTTAATCTTCCTCAAGGGCAGTATTACGCACGGCAAGCCATGTCGCGCGCTAGTACATGCTGGCTCTCGTAAGCAATGATAATTAACCACTTGTCCGAGTAGTTTCATTTTCCATATTTGCACTGAGGAATTGCATGCTTATTTAACGTCCAGAAGTGTGTTCAACTTTATTATTTTACCATGCCGTTACGTAAAACAGTGGGTTATATGCAGTGCTTGCCAGAATAGCGCTTTTAATATCCAGGGGCCCCGGGACCACGGTAATACCTGGTCGTTCACTTCCTTCGCGTGTTCTTGTCGTCTAAGTTTTGAAGGAAACTTATCAGGTATATTCAGACCATCAGTTACTAAAATTATTTTTTTGGCTGCTTTACTGGTAGCCTTGAGCGGTAGCGCTCCTCAGGACCTAAATAGGGTTCTCTGTCTGTCTGTCTTTCTGAAACAAGTGAAAACTATCTTTGCGCCAATCACACAAACAAAACGTGAGTCCAATAGTGGGGTCCAATTTAAGAAGGCAGCCGAGGACCCGCCCAGATGACCGAAGTGCAGCAGCCAATTTTCTCCGCGACTAAAGAAATAGCCCCACTCAAAAGTCGCACCCATTTCGAAGCGCGGGCAACCATGTTCTCCGGCGGTGGGTTCACTGGCCGTCCTGCTCTTGACGTCAGCCTTGAGGGCACGCCCATTGGTGGAGACTAGTGTGCATCCGGCTAGGAGGGGCAAATACCGCTGCCTTCTAAAGTTGTACGCGACTATAGTTATTGTGAAATCCTGATTAGGTTATTTCATCAACAATAGCATGATACTACCCAGATTGCCTTTTATACTTTGCCTTATTGCTGTATTTCCTTTCAAAATTTGTCATATCGGCACATAGCTATAATGCATCCTTCATTTGCATCATTTTCGCTAAACTGTAAAAAAATATAAATTCATTAATATTTCATTTATGCAACAATTATGCAAAATTTGCATTTATGCAGAATTTATGCAACATTTTGTTTTTATGCAAAAGACATGCTACGACAAGGAAGTCTAACGCGGCTGTGGACGACACGAAGGACGCCGACAGGAAGACACAACAGCGTAGGTTTAGCTAGGCGAACCAGGATCAGCGTCGAGCCCGAGCCCCACTTCAGTAGCGCTGGCGATCCGGCTGCGGAACTCTACACGACGTACTTCTTCTTCCTTACATCTTCCCCCCTCGCTGATGACGGAGCCGCACAGGAGGCGTAAGGCGTCGTGAGGACGAAGGGCTCGTGATACGGCTTCAGCCGATCGACGTGGACCGTTTCGCGGCCTTGGCGACGCAGGTCCGTAGGGGGCGTCAGAGGTTCGATGACGCAGTTCACCGGAGAAGTTTGCTGCAGAACCCAGTAGGGTCCATGGTATCGGGATACAAGCTTGGAAGAGACATCTGGTGTCGAAGTAGGAGGCACCCACAACCAAACGAGAGCGTCAGGCAAAAACTGGGTGTGGGGGCTCCCGCCGTCATGACGAAATTTCCGTAGCGCTTGTTCTTGCGTTGTAAGGGAGCGAGCTAGTTGCCGACATTCTTCTGCGTACCGGGCGGCCTGGGAAACCGGTGTACCCTCTGATAAGTCGGGACGGTAAGGAAGAATAGTGTTCATGGGAAATGACGGTTCTCGGCCATATAGAAGAAAGAAGGGAGAAAAGCCCGTCGTTGCCTGGGGTGCCGTATTGTAGGCGTACGTGACATAGGGAAGGATGAGGTCCCAGTTGGTGTGGTTGGAGGCGACATACATCGAAAGCATGTCGCCAAGAGTTCGGTTAAAGCGTTCTGTCAATCCATTTGTCTGCGGTTGATATGCGGCGGTACAGAGATGAATAATGCGGCATTCAGTGAGAAGTTCTTGAAGGACATCGGCGAGAAAGACCCGGCCTCGGTCGCTCAGTAGTTCGCGGGGAGCGCCGTGACGTAGAACGAAGCGTTGAAGCAGGAAGGAGGCAACGTCACGAGCCGTCGCGGCTGGTAGAGCGGCCGTTTCGGCATGCCTCGTGAGGTGGTCTATAGCTACAATGACCCAGTGATTGCCAGCAGCTGTGTATGGCAGAGGCCCGTATAGGTCTATTCCAACCCGGTCAAAGGGTCGGTCGTGAAGGGCACGGCAAAAGTTGCATTGGTTCAGAAGAGAGGCAAGGATCAGGCTTGCGGCATTGACATTCCGTGCAAGAGCGAATGTACTTTTGCACAAATGTGTACATACCACGCCAATAAAACCTATGACGTAGTCTGGTGTAGGTCTTAAAGAGACCAGCGTGTGCACACTGAGGGTCGGCGTGGAAAGCGGCGCATACATCAGTGCGGAGCGGCCGGGGTATTACGAGCAGCCATTTGCGGCCGTCGGAACTGTCGTTACGACGATAGACGATGCCGTCGCGGATGGCGAAGTGCGAAGCTTGCCGGCGTAGCACTCGGCATGGTGAGCGTTCAGGTGAATCTGAGATGTAATCTATCAAAGATGAAATCCAGGAGTCCTTGCGCTGCTCCAAACCCATGTCGACAGAAGCGAATGGGCGAAGTGGGTAGTCTAGGACGGAGGCACTGACAATGTCGGTGTGGACAGGCGAGCGCGAAAGAGCATCGACATCGGCGTGCTTCTTGCCTGAGCGGTAGACAAGCCGGATGTCATACTCCTGGAGCCTCAGCGCCCACCGGGCTAGGCGGCCGCAGGGATCCTTGAGGGATGACAACCAGCAAAGTGCGTGGT
Source organism: Dermacentor silvarum (assembly GCF_013339745.2). NCBI lineage: Eukaryota > Metazoa > Arthropoda > Arachnida > Ixodida > Ixodidae > Dermacentor > Dermacentor silvarum. The sequence continues at coordinate 141,523,114 of NC_051162.1, forward strand.
GATCGGTGACAACATCGAAGGACCGGCCGTACAGGTATGGACGAAATTTTGTAATTGCCCATATGATCGCTAGACATTCTTTTTACGTGACTGAATAATTCGCTTCAGCTTTCGTAAGAGTGCGGCTCGCGTAAGCAACAACATATTCTTGGTAGCCGGGCTTTCGCTGGGCGAGCACAGCGCCAAGACCAATGCCGCTTGCATCCGTATGAATGGGAGCAGTTGGATCGAAATGGCGCAGTATCGGTGGTGTTGTAAGGAGGCGACGTAGCGTAGCGAAGGCCTCGTCGCAAGGCGGGGGACCACGCGGAAAGATTGGGGTCTCCCTTAAGTAGCTCTGTCAGCGGTGCCATAATCGAAGCGAAAGTTCGAATGAAGCGGCGTAAGTACTAGCAGACGCCAATGAAACTACGCAAGTCTTTTAGAGACGCTGGCCTTGGGAATTCTTTAACAGCACGGAGCTTTGCGGCATCGGGGAGAACGCTGTCCTTCGAACGCTGTCAGCTTGCGTGCCCCAACATGACATTTTTTCAGGTTGAGTTGTAGGCCAGTGTCACTGAGACAGCGTAAAACCTGCTCCAAGCGATCAAGGTGAGTAGGAAAATCTGGTGCAAACACTACTGCATCATCCAAATAACACAAGCACGTGTTCCATTCATTTGAAGCCTCGAAGAATAGTATCCATCATCCACTCAAAAGTCGCGGGCGCGTTGAAAAGGCCGAATGGCATCACACGAAATTCGTATAAGCCATCTGGTGTGATGAAAGCTGTTTTAGGCTTATCGTCTGCAGCCATAGGCACCTGCCAATAACCAGAGCGTAGATCGAGGGAGGAAAAGAACTCTGCACCTTGTAAGCAGTCTAAGGCGTCATCGATCCGTGGCAATGGATAAACAGCCTTTGGGGTTATTTTGTTTAGGCGACGGTAGTCCACGCAAAAGCGGATCGAGCCATCCTTCTTTTTAACTAAAATAACTGGTGATGCCCATGGACTGTCGGATGGTTCAATGACACTACGCTTGAGCATTTCACCTACTTGCTCATCAGTGACGCGTCGTTCTGTCGAAGATACGCGGTATGGTCGCTGCCGTAGCGGTGAGTGAGCACCGGTGTCAATCCGATGGCATACAGTCGTCGTGCGACCCAGAGAAGTGCTATGGCTGTCAAAGCAGGGTGAAACTTGTCGAGGAGACGGAGGAGGTCATGGCGCTGCTTGGGGTTTAAGTCGTTGTCGATGACGTGGCTGAAAACGTCTACAGGCGATGTGGCAGGTACGGGACTACCGGAGAGGGTGTTGACCTCGGACGATCCATGAGGAAGTTCCAACGCGGTAATGTTGTCGTAAGGCTCCACAGTGCCGAGAGATTCACCGCGAAGCAACGTAATCGGGAATTGGAACTGGTTGTAGACAGGAAGGTGAGTAGCACCTGCGTGAAGGCCAAGCAGCGCAGTTGGGAGTGGTGAGATGTGGCGACGAACGAAAGCAGTGGAAGGTGTGAAGAGTACGGTAGAGTCGGAGGCAATGGAACAGGATGCAGGTGCCATGCGTGCGGAGGTACCTGGATGTCGTCAGTGAGGGATAACTTGATGCAGGAAAGCGAAACGTCGTCAGATATGGCATTGCCAAGCGAAGAGATAGGCGACTTCTGCACGGGAGCAATCAATGACAGCTTGGTGACCGAGAGAGAAAATCCCAACCTAAAATAATATCGTGGGAACAGTTGGGAAAAACGACGAACTCGACGAAGTAGAGCCCTCCTTGAATTTCAAGTCTGGCGGTGCACGCAGCCACCGGCTGGACGTGCTGTGCTGTGGCCGTGCGCAGTAATGGACCGAAGAAAGGCGTTGTGACTTTTCGTATTGAGCGGCATAGTTTTTCGGCCATCACAGATATGGCAGCACCTGTGTCAATGAGGGCAAGCACAGAGACACCTTCAACAGCGACATCAATAACGTTGGGCGGCGAAAGAAGAGGGCTTGAGCGGTGCGACGATGACGCAGTTCTTGCCTCGGGAACTGCGCCACTTAGTTTTCCGTGTCAGCGGTAGAGGGACGTCGATGCATCGGGGAGAGCGAGCGATGACGAGGAGAAGGAGAACGGCGGTCAGAAACTGGGCGAAGGCTAGGGCGGGGAAGAGGTAAATCGTGGTCTGGAGCGTTAGACAACGGATGGTCGTACGCTGTTGTGCGAGGGTCGTCCCGTGGATGAAGTGGACGGTGACGGCACAGGCGTGCAACGTGTCCGGGTATACCACACGTATAGCAGATGGGCCGATTGTCCGCTGTGCGCCAGGGATTAATAGCTCGATGGACTGGAGGTCGTGGTGGCGTCGGACAGGGCTAGGCATCGGAGACGGAGCCCGGAACGTCGGTGGGCGTGGTCGTGCGACGGCGTCGGCGTAAGTCAGTGGGGGGGTGAGTTGAGGCGCCCGCTCCAGAGGAAGGACCTCGGACACTTGATCTTCTATCGTCGTGTGTGCCACGTCTCTTCTCTGTCCTTCATCTTTTGACTGGTTTTTACTATTCTATAACGTGTCGCAGGGTCAGACTAAGGGACGAACTGGACTCCGGCGGGTTGGAGATACAGGAGAGCTGGCGAGCAACTTCTTCCCGGACGAAAGCCTTGATCTGCGAGAGGAGGTTGGAATCGAGAAAAGGAGAGGTCAAGCCGGACAACGATTCCTGATGGGGAACAGGACGGCGGGTGAGGAGGCGTTGACGGCGGAGCTCGTCATAGCTTTGGTAGAGTTCAATAACTTGGGCAACAGTAGAGGGGCTCTTTGAAATCAGCATCTGAAACGCGTCCTCGTCGATGCCCTTCAGTATATGTTTGATTTTGTCGCCCTCAGTCATGGATGCATCGACGCGTTTGCAGAGATCGAGGACATATGTAGCCCGTAAAGGTCTCACCAGGCTGCTGAGAGCGCGACTGCAGACGCTGTTCGGCACGAAGTTCTTAAACAGCAGGGCGGCCGAAGACCTCGCTGAACTTTGTCTTGAACACAGTCCAGCTTGGGACTTCGCTTTCGTGGTTGCGAAACCACAAGTGGGCAATTCCGGTGAGGTAAAAAGGGACGGTGGTCAATTTCGGGGTGTCATTCCATTTGTTGTTAAGACTCACGCGTTCGTATGAGGATAGCCAGTCATCAACGTCGTGGTCATCAGCCCCACTAAATATGGGAGGGTCCCGCTGACGGAGTGTGCCGGGGCATACGGAGGACTGGGGAGCAGGTGGTGGTAAGCTCGTGGTGCTTGCGGAGGTCATGATGGCAGGGAGGATCCGGCTGCGCAATTCCAGGATTACAGGATACCCAGCACCTCCACCAAGTATGACAAGGAAGTCTAACACGGCTTTGGACGACACGAAGGACGCCGACAGGAAGACACAACAGCGTAGGTTTAAATATGACAAGGAAGTCTAACACGGCTGTGGACGACACGAAGGACGCTGATAGGAATACACAACATCATAGGTTTAGCCAGGCGCACCAGGAACAGCGTCGAGCCCGAGCCCCACTTCAGTAGCGCTGGCGATCCGGCTGCGGAGCTCTACACGACGCACTTCTTCTTCCTTACAATGCAAAATTCAATTATTCATTTCATTTAAACTATTTTGCATTATGCCTGGAGGCATTTCAAAACGGGGTGCTTCATTCTAAATGACAATGCGAACACCTTCTTTTCAACAGCGGAGCTGTTTAAGCCGGCCGTAAGTTGTGCCGCGAGCTGCAAAACCTCGCTGAGCTGTGACGTCACTGCGTTGCCTAGCAACCACCTCACGGAGTGGCGTGTGCTTCGCCTCCCCTCCATGCCGTGCACATGCTGCCTTGACATGGGACGTTAAGGTACAGTGCCTAGAATATGCTTACTAGTGCGCCGACGACCGGGCGTTTCCAATAGGAGACGCTGGCACCACCGGTGATGCCTTCTGCCGGAGGCCACCAGACGGCAACTCTCTTTGGGACCGTGCTAACCACGGAGGAAATGGTGCTAACCAAGAGAGAGAGAATAACATTTTATTGGTTGGACAGGAAGGGGTGTTGGGAGCGGGTGGGTGGGTCCCTATTCCGAGACTCCACTGGCCAGAGCTACTCGCCGGGCCTGGTCGAGTAGACCCCTCTGGGTCTCCAGGTTCGCACCGGCGAGGATGGTCTCCCACTGCTCCCTATTTGTGAATGTGGACCCCAACAGAGGGGAATTGAATTTTGGGGGCCTACTCGTGGATTCCCACGTTACGTGGGCGAGAGTTGGCTTCCCCCAGCACCATGGACAGTGGCTTGGATAGGCCGTAGGCCAAATGGCATGCCACAGCCCGAGGTGCGGGTAGGTATTTGTCTGAATTAGTCTCAAATCCCGGGCATCCGCTCCGCTCAGACTCGGATGGGGCCCCGAGTATGTTCTGCGTTCCAGACGCTGATGCTCAAGGAATGTCGCGTGGAGATGTCAAATGATCGAATCGGGGTTTCTCGGGCAGCACTCCCGCACGGCAAGCCAATTCTCGAGCGAGAGCATCTGCCCTTTCATTGCCCGCAACCCCCGCGTGGCCCGGGCACCAGATGACACTGTGCGTTTCCCGGAGCGTGTGACCTAGTATGCGTAGGGCAATGCCGGTACTCTGCCTTGCATGAACAGGCGACAAGCCACCTGTGAGTCGGTGAGGATCACAGAGGGCCAACTGGCCCCGAGCTGCATTGT
>NC_051162.1:141527908-141576659 GCF_013339745.2 Dermacentor silvarum
ACGTTTCAATATTCTCTCTGCGCTGGTACCGGCACGGCCACTAGGTAGGTAGGTATACATATAGTCGAAAGAATCTTAACCTCGTTTTAATAGGGGCAAGACTGCGGGCCGCTCCCATGTTGGGACGGGAAGGCCAAGCCTCACCGCCGAACCGTGGGCCTTCTGGACAGCCGGAGTTGATCAATCCATTCGTGGCTCTATTTACATAAAAAAAGGTGCAGCCTGTTGCCTCACGTCGCCGCTAGTTGGCGAGCGCGTCTCGGCTGAGTTGACAATTGCGGCCGCTGTGTTTCCTGAGCTCGAAAAAAAGTAGTTTTTTTTTTCATGTACGGCGTTTTTTTCATGTACGGCGGACAACCGGGAAACACAGTCGCGACCGCAGTCGAAAGCAAGAGCCTAATCTTCGTGTTCTTTTTATAGTCATTCTCAGTAAAATTTAATGAACATACCAGCGACCTGTCGCTTGGCTATCACTTGCTTCGTTTACCTGGCGCCCCTGGCGAGAAATATTCTTCAGCCACGCTTCCCGACGTTGTAGATCGCAGGGGAATTCGTGGTACTTCACATAGCGTCTCTTCTCGCATTCGAGTTGCACAGTGGCGCACAACAGCTTCGCGGCATCACACCGCTAGAAAAAACCGTCTGCCACACACGTGCACACCAGAACACCGTACTGAAGCCCAAGAAACATGAGACAAGCTGCTCACACACACGATCACACAAAAAATCACACGAGAATGCGCACGAAAAAGCACATCAACACGCATAAATCCTGAGGCAACCACACTGTAGCACAAACCGGCGTCTGCCTTGCGTACCGTAGCAGTGGCGCCCTCACCAAAAACAGCGGCCGCAACTGTCAACTTAGCCGAGACGCGGTCGCCCATTGACGGCGACGCGACGCAGCAGGCCGCACCTTTTTTTTTTATCCAGCGGCCGTGTCTATACTAAATCGCAATCGCAATTGATGCTTCGCCTTTCGGGTGAAACTGCGACGATTTTTTTGTGTGCTAGTCTGCGTCTCATACGCGCGAACATTGTCCTGATGTCTCGCGGAACCAATTTCCATGACTTTGTTCGCAGAAGTAACATGACTCACCAGACCCAATCAAATTATGAAGAAAAATTGCATCACTGAAGTTCGTGTTGTGCAATACGTAGCGTCGTTACTCGTAAAAAAAAAGGAAACGAGACGTGTTCCTGACCTTGCGTTGTTGAAGCCCGATTAGTATCACTTAATAGGTAAACGCTATATTTAAAAGAGTGATAAATAATATTTGTTTAGCCGGCAGCTCCCAGCAATTATTAGTGAAATGACTTGAATGGCTTGCTAATATTAAAGGAAGTGCTTGAAGACAAATAGTGGGCAATTGACAACTGTGTAAACTGCTGTTGCTGTCATTCTCTCAAGCGACCAGCTCCAAAGCTTGCACACCAGGGGGAAAAAGTTCCGGAGGAAAAAAGAACAATAAGATTTAGCCTTTTCCTGACATCCGAAATATCCGGTTGCAATTGCTGCTATTCCGCATTGCGCACATAACCAAGAAAATTTTTCTAATCTGCTGGTCCTACGGCGCGCGTCTTCCCGAAATAGGCCAGCATTGAGCGAACGTGCCCGTATGCACCTATAGTTCACTAAGCTTTATCACTGGGTAGGTAAGAACCACTTGATTTATCCCAATACAAGTATGAAAAGGCGGTACGCAAGCCGAAAATGTGCAATCTGATTCCATTTACAGCGCGGCGCTTGTGTCATCAATGAATTTATGTCTGAAATCAGCAGTTTCACTGGTTAGTTTGAGTGTTTTATGTTTTCGAGGCTGTAGTGGCAACTTGCCCTTACTATGCGATTCTATTCATTCTTTTACAGCGTAAGCTGTTATGGACTCATTCCAATAGCCATTTCGGGTCGCGATGGTGCCGCCGCCGCCACCCTGTAGCTGCTATCGCATGCGAAAGAAAGTAGCCGCTCTCCGCCGGGATCGAACCCAGGCCCACTGCGTAGGAGGTGGATACTCTACCACTGAGACACGCAAGCGCTTGCTATCCGTGAGCGGAAAAGGCGCTAGCCATCGGCGATGGAACGCGTCGGCTTGCACGCGCGACGGCGTCCCAAGCGCGTTCCTGAGGCATTCGCTTAAATTACTAGGAAGTACTGTCGAAACGCTCGTCAAGCTTACGCTGTGACTGTGCTGCGTGTGCCGCGCAGGCCTGGCATTCTTTATTGCGATAACAATTATATGGACACTCCAAAGCAGATTTCTGCCTTCGGCGTCGCCGTCGTCGTCGCCGTGAGGTTCCGTATGACGTCAATGGAGATGAAATTGTCGCCGCGCGCCGAACGCTGTATGTGCGAGGGAAAGGGCGCGAGGGACGCGCGCTTTCACGGGGAGTGAACGCACGGCGGAGAACTAACGCGCGTTCTGCGCCGTGCTGCAGAAGTAGGCGTCTCTTTCCTCCATTATAATCACCATATATGTAGAGCAAACGCGCCTTCTTCCGACGCGCGAAAGACCATGGGGGGGAGGGAAGGGAGGCGACGTTTAGCTGCGGCACCAAGTGCCTATTTATATCAGAGGCTCCGGCAACAGTCACCAACGCCGCACGCATTTTGTGCGAACGCGGGCAAAACGCCGATGGTGTCGACAACAGTTCTGCGTGTTGCCGGTGCTGCTGCATGTCCAAGTTTATACAGCTGATAAAGCTACTATCATTACTCCGTATAGCTCTCTACATATTTGCTATCGCAATTGATGCTTCGCCTTTCAGGTGAAACTGCGGCAACTTTTTTTACAGTACGCTCAATTTTGACTGACGTGTTTCTTTATTGCAATATCGAGTTATTGGCCCACTGATTGTAGCGACATGGTCGGCCGACTAGTCGGCCAGTCGTTGGTGTCGGCGTCATGTCAGCGTATTGGTGGAATAAGACTGAGCCTTGAGGGTATGATTGCGGACAGCAACGAGTGTTGTACAAGGTCGAAGGCCTGCGCGCTTCGCCCGCATGCTTGCACAATACTGTAACACCTGTCAGGCCACTGCTGAAGTGCCACAACAATAACAAATACGGTCAGCGTCGACAGCTCCATCAGAAAAACGCGTCATCTCGCTGACATAGATGCAGCAGAAATGAATCTATCGTGGTTCTTAACAGCCGAAGATAAGAAACCTAATTGATTGTTCGTTAGTTTCCGGTGACGCTGATCTAGTCGCCAGCTCCCTGTCCTTGCAAGGACGAAGGGAAATGAATGTATTTCATCGCAGCAGGTCTGTAAGTGCAGCATTCTTTGTCGAAAACAGCCACCGGGTACAAATGTGCCAAATGTGAATTGTAACATAAGTTAGCACTACTTTTCGTATTGGGCATGTTTCTAGTTCCTTATCATGAACCGATGCCGGAGAATATGCGACTTTCTGGTGAGGACGTCTCAGAGAGGCCGAAGTCACGCACCTCTCCTTGTTTCCGACGCACGTTGTCTGTACCATTCTTTGAACGTACGGCTACATCCTTTTCCTTCTCTTCTACTGTCTTCCTTTCAACTTGCTATTACGGAGCTTTGATGTCGTCCTTCAATGCGGGACATTCTTTCGCTGTAGCAAAGTGTTCACCCTTACAGTTAGGGCACCGAGATGTCTGGCTTTCACAGGAATTTAGATTGTGATTCCCGCCACATTTGGCACACCCCACAATACTAGTGCAGAAACTTTGTACATGACCAATGTTTCGATATATTTATAGCACAGTAATGACCTTGGTACAAAAGATCGAACAGGGTATCGAACTTGTCCGGTCTTTATAATACCAGGCAGGCAAATAGAGTTTTCGCACACTTTGACGAGCCCAGCCTCGAACGCTGATAATTTTTCATGGGGGCTTGTACACAATCATGCTTTTCAACTTGTCATCGTTGAGTTCCAGATCAACACCAGATATGACACCAGCTGTATACATGCGTGCCCTGTGGTATGTAAGGCCGCGTGTGGACACTACCGATTACAGACAAACCAAAGAGAGCTTGTATGGTCTCGTCATCTGTTGCATCAACGGCACTGACATTCTTATGTGAGTTCACGCGAACCTCTTAAACAAGACGAGGGGCCAGTTTGAAGAAAAGTGATTAACTTTCTGTTTGGAGATGGCATTCAGGCTGATCACCAAATCGACGGGCATGAAGGCCGTTGTCGTAGTCACAATGTCGCTGTAGATGATTGTCGCTTTACTTGAGGATGATATAGCAGAAGTCCGTCTAGAACGGCGGTTCTTAGCATGTATGAAGGTATCCAGTTACCTGGCATCAGAAAGCTCAGAATCGGCAGCGTCGGAAGCTACTGAAGAGCTGAGACGCTTCCAAGCAGTGGGCGGTCTGTTCCTGGCGCCGGACGGGCCCACGACCATCTCTTTTGTAGCGAGATTTCCAGGGAGGGCCTTCCAGCAAAGTAGAAGTCTTCAGGCACCGGCACAGAGAGCGCTGACGGTTACTAATGCACGATTAAGCACAAAAGCAGAAATAGATACATTCTTGTTTTTGTTCCTAAGTGACCAGAAGAAAACACTAACCGAGCACGAAACCTCGTCGCCGTCGACAGGTAGCTTCGAGCATAAGATTCCCACATATGCTCCGGATCCGATGATATTTGCAAACCGAGGCCGTATTCTGAGACAAGTCATTTAAGAGTTAGGAACTACAAAAAAATCACCGCCCAAGAACTCCGTACAGATGGTTAACCAGCGAAGGTGAAACTTGCAGTCCCGGTGTTTATCAGTGGGTTATTCCCGACGGTTCATTAAAGTATTTCTCAATTATTGGTTGCGTCTTTGTGTTTCTTAATATGGTTGCACGCACGTTCGGATGCGACGGAGAGAAAGACGTCACTGACGGTATGCCCACCGTCCGCAGTTGTCGCTTGCGTTTGATGTCTCGAGTTTGCTCGGCGGTGTGGTTACCAGCATCCGCTCGCCATTGCCGCTTGTGGTTTTTCAAAATTAAATTGCTTCAAAATTAAAAATATTCATCACGTAAGACAATGAATGTCTCATACCTCCTTAAGCAATGGCTCATACCACCGTAAACGCAGCCTGCAAATTACAGCGACAGAAAAGACGTGAAATTCTATGCTGGAATGATGAGCGGCAACGGAGCGAGCTGTAGGAGACGACGACGACGAACGCGGAAGCATGTGACGCTAGCGCGTACGCGCAGTTGCGTTTAGGGGCGCCAACGAATCAGCTGTGGAAGAAGACGACGCCATTCGAGTGATTGCTGATGATGATAGTTTCTGCGCAGATCGGCCGGACGGACTTTGGTCTCGCCTAGTCATATACAGCTTTGCTGTAAAAATTGAGGCTTCGTGTTAGCATATGCTCTATTATAATATGTTTTATTGTGCGTCAAAATTCTGCCACTCATTTGATGTGAGGGCAATACTTCAGATATACGCTGTGACTTGTCCGCCCAGGGCACTGGTAGTCATATTCTTCTTGACAGTTTCCGTAATAGTAATAGTAAGCCTTTTCTTTCCAAGTATGCAGTTCACATCTCAAGACACCTATAAAACAGAATATTACTGAACGGTAAAGCAACGTTCAAAATATAGCAAAAGATTGAACAGAAACAATCAACATTGATTCTCAATACAAGCCAATATATTTCTATACCTAGAAATAAATTCGCTTGACGAAAAGAATATGCTTGAAGACATGTATTTGTTACAATGAGAATATTTATGTTGCTTTCGTTGTTTCACTGCGAAATTATGTTTTAAAGCGAGCCGATAACCAGCTCATATGCAGCTGAATATCGGTGACTATAGATTTCACACGATTCGCCATATGCGGGTGGTCTCCAAACGCCAGAGCGCCTGCTTGGAATGCGGCCGCTATTTTACTTTCCTGCCGCCGAAGTGCGCTCCGACCACCTCCACTGGGGAAAGAGGGTGGTGGGAGAAGAGGAGGTATGATCTATTGGAGCACCCCACCAGAACATCTGAACCTTTAAGTACCGCAAAGCTCTCTTGTTTAAAAATTATGGGGTTTTACGTGCCAAAACCAGCTCTGATTATGAGGCACGCCGCAGTGGGGGACTCCGGAAATTTGGACCACCTGGGGTTCTTTAACGTGCACCTAAATCTAAGTACACGGGTGTTTTCGCATTTCGCCCACATTGAAATGCGGCCGCCGTGGCCGGGATTCGATCCCGCGACCTCGTGCCAAAACCATAGCCACTGAGCAACCACGGCGGGTGCTCTCTTGTTTATATACTATTGTTTTATACCTGTTTATAGGCGTCATGCCGAATATCATATATAACGCCTAAAACATTTACCGACTGGATTTTGAGAATCAAAGGTGGTAGCAAGTCTGTGTTTGGAGAGTATATGGGTGAGCTTATAGAAGTGTCACGAAACGTTTAGCTGTGTAGGATACATAGACCCGTTGACACAACCGACATAAACAAGCGTTCTAGAACTTTGCAGGTGCATTTTGCGAACCACGCAGGTGCTACACGAAATGTGAAATAGGTGAAAGTGCAAAAAAGAAAAAAAAACACACATTAAGCAATCTTATCCCCGAAAACCACTATCTCATTATGAATCATGCCGTAGCGAAAGACTACAGGTTCAGCTTGATCACCTGGGGTTATGTTGTGTGCACTGAAATCTCGATACACGAGCGCAATTTACATTTCAGCGCCATGAAAATGCGGCCGCCGTGGCTCTCTATTCGATCCACCCAATTTTTCGAGCTCAGCATCGCAATGCGAAAGCCCTGTGGTTGGTCTATATGCCACAGAAAGAATTTTGACATAATAGGGGGCACCATATGTTAGATGCGTGGGGAACGTTTCAAGGATGTGAGGTAATTGCAGCATTTCCAAAAAACTTAAGGAAGTGCTTCAGTGCGTCATATGGCATTGATGAAAAATGTCTCTCCGTTTTCAGAAATAACTGTATGTCACCAACGTTTACATTTGCGAAAATATACATCATCTTAAGTTATACTGTAATGCGTAGCAAAACTTTAACGCTCCTGGTCAAATTTCTGATTTTGCAATTTATTACTCACTCGCCTTTTCTCAATCATTACATGCGTTATACGAGGCTCGTAGTAGGTTTCCAGGGGATCAAATGGTGAACTAAACCTTGTTTATCTTTTTGTGCGGAGTGCATTATGTGTAGGTTGGTTGGAAGATTTGCAGAAGGTTTGCAAATTCACGGCAAGAAACATATACGCCTTCAAGCACATCATTTCTTTAATTAATGAAACAGCTTTTAAAGAGCCCAATGCTTTTCGCTTTTATACATTGACGACCCTCGTTGTTGATTTAAAAAAACAATTTGTTTAAATTGTTTGGTCATAGGTTTACCTGAGTAGTCCTTGAATGTGAGAACGGCACACTGAGCCACAGGATCGTAGAAATGAAAGTAGTATACTCTGTTTACTGTTTTATCTGAAAGATAAGTAATAAAACAATTTCATTCCATCTCCTTACGGCGTATACAGACCCGAACATTGACTTGTACTTGTGGACGGGGCATGTAGAAATTATATGCCGCTATTACCATCACGTACCCAACATAATTCAATCAAGGTGTACTAGTGCATATTCAACAATATGAGGACACTACAAGCACACGTCATCACAAAGGTACAGAGATACAGAAGCACTTAATTAGGGCTTATCCAAGAATCCCACATATCAACTTGAGTTGCGATCAGTCCAGTTTTCATGTGCTATACACCACCTGATGTTTACGGACACCCTTATCCCACATGGTATCGTGAGCACTAAATTCATGATAATTAGCACACAGTACCACGCAGCGATGCACAGATCCTTTAGGAACGCATCTACAAGCACCCTTTAGCAGTGATCTGTGAATTAAAACACTGATCTTTCCTGTTTTAACAAGCACTCATTCAGTCATGGGCTGCACCAGCTGAAAAAAAACCAATCATTGATCTTCTTAACCGCATGTCGAGCATTATGATGAACTTACGGGGAAAAGCCCCGTTTTGCAGGGGTCGGAAACGAGAATTTTGAAGGCCACACAGCTTGATAACAATCTATGACCTGGTAGTGGTAGTGGTAGTGACCCTGACTATCCGAAGACCAGCACAGGAGAGTTTCATTAAAATGGTTTCTGTTCCAGCCGAAAGGCGGAACATATATAGCGAGTTTATTATTAGAAAATTACCCGAATTAAGGTATATGCTCTCTTATCGGCCATATATATTGTAGTAAACATTGGCTTCTAACTGAATTAATCAGCCAGGAACAGGTATCTCTCGTTGACCGCGAACGATCGCTGTCACAACGCAGTCGTGTTGAAGAGCGTAAGCCACGAGGAGCAAGCACTTTCGTGCTGCCGCTCACTGCAACGCGTCTCCAAATTTTGAGATTACGCGGCCACCAAAGCTAAGCGCATGTGAACACAACGCACACGAAGCGACTAGCCATCTTGGCCTTCCTAGATTTTGTACCCCAGCCGCAGATTACTTCCAAGATAGGGTGCGCAAGTCGTGTATGCGCTCAGCAGAGCGGACAGCGAAACGAAGCAACTGCAGGGCTAGAGTATGTGGAGCGCGCTTGCCTTAGTGCGCACTTGACCATGTTACCACCGGGTCAACTCACTCCCCTCTTGATCCCGCTTATTGAGGGCGTGGAAAGACATGGCGCATCCAGCTACCATCCTTCTCAGCTGAGCCTGGCACGCTATCACTCGCGACCACAGCACAATGCACATGGGGCGCAATCGGATCACATATACGAAACTTCTGCTGTAGCCCCGGAGAAAACGTTTCAGCGGTAAACTGCGCTTACATTGAAATGGCAGACACTGTAACTGACAGAGTTGAGACCGGCTAAATCCGGAAGTATCTCTTGAACATATCGGCAACACTTGAAATAGCATGGATCGTATTTGATGTGGTCGGCGGTTGTATGTCGACTGAAGCAGAGTCTGTTCTTGGCGAGTCAGAGTTAACGGCGAAGGTGAGGATGAAGTAGTGTCTTGGTCTAATTTGCCGCTCTTTGAAAGAGTTAATAACGCGGCGAGAAGTCCGCTTAGCGTAAACTTCCCAATAGCACTTACGAATTGCGTTTAATACACGTGTATTTATCACGCAAGCACTTGAACGTCTGACACAAATGTAATGCCTATTCTGGCGCATCGCAGTACCATATTGCTCTTTCTGTTCATTGTACCCCTATGGCAGCGTCAAGAAGATGGTCACTCTGGTACGTGAACGGATTTTGAACGGGTGCCACACCAGTTTGCGACTTCTCAGGTGAATACAGCATAAAAGGGTGAACTTAGGTCAACAAAAGTTTGCGGGCCAAATAACACCAGAAATTCCAATGATCCTGTTCCTATGGTGGCTGGAAAGCTTCTATCTTTCTTCGTCAATGTCTCTCATGTAGTCCACAACGTTACCTTTATCTATAATCATGTAGTTCTTCTCAATCTTCGGAAGGACTGCTATCACTGATGTCTTGGTTATCTAAGCGTTCATTTGAAGAGCGTGTACATCTCCACAATGCATGCCATTTCGGCTATTCGCGGCTGTATTACCGGTGCCTATGTACGGCGCTGGCTAACTTTCCTTTGGAGGAGCGGCGTGCGAGCTTCGACATCAACTAACAAGACTTCTTTGCAATTGGTTTACGTTGGTGGTGGTCCATGCCTTCACTGTGATATATCGTGACGTGAAGTAACAGAAACACGCCTATTTTATCTTCCCACTGCTTCTTGATTTTACAGAGATACGCCTATCTTGGGATCCCACTGCTGAGCGCAGTAAATGTAATCATGAGGCAACGTCTCAGTGTAGCGCGACACAAGTAAAAGTTGGATGAAGAGAAAGCCTTGCTTCCTTTCGAAAAGTGATATCGCGAAAATCTAATATATCACACGTGCCTTCAATTGAAAATACCACACGTTGTGTCGTTTCAAAGAAGTGCTGCAACAAAAATGTAAGCAAACGTAGTAGTAGTCCAGAATACTTTTCAAAATTCAAACCCTGTCATCGTCGAATAATTTACGCTTTCCGGCACACGATACCGACATTTTGCATTTCGCAATATAGTTCATGGAAGTTATAAGAATGTTCGGCAAACGTAGTCGTAGTCCAGAATACTTTTCAAAATTGAAAACCTGTCATTGTCGAATAATTTACGCTTTCTGGCACACGATACCGACATTTGGCATTTCGCAATATAGTTCGTAGAAGTTATAAGTATGTTAGGCAAGCCGTAGCAGTCACCATAATTAGCCATACCGGAAAAAATAGGAGAGCTTCAAGGGGATTAGAGATAAATAAATCAATAGATCTGTATATCAAATCTAAGGTTCTTGTGTTTTAAGTTCTTGTTTTCTTCTCACATTGCCCAAGAAGTGCTCCGGTCACCAGTGTATTTCGGCCACTATTGAATAACGAGGCTATAGCTTAGCTTCGGTGGGCGAATCTTCTTGGCGCTTAGCGCACACAATCCGGCGCATCAGACTAATACAACATATGACAACAAGGGTAACAAAGCAGCAGGCTGCGCTTTCATAAGTTAGTGTCATTCAGTCACCGGAGTTCCTGGCAAAACACGGAAATACTTCATCACCTGGAACAAATGACGTCGAATGTTTCATAAGATTCTTCTGGCACAGGGAGCTCCGTCCATCCGCCTGCCGGCTGCAAAGCTCTCGTTCTCAATTGTATTCTAGTGGACGGTCAACAGGTTTTTGTACCTTAACTATGAAGGCAAATTTATCTGCATCTGGGAAAGGGTGATGCGCTAGTTGTCAAGAATACTAGGAGTGAGTTTGACAGTTATGTGATTGCCTGGTCACCCTCGACACTACGCGGCCAGTAGTATTCACTTGAAACATTATTAGTCAGGTTTAGACGGTGTGCCCAGGGTCCGAGCTAATCTGCAGACGAGTTTATTACAGCCCTACGTGAGCTCTCGCATTTTTTGAACTTTTCATCAGTGGCACATGATTTCATCCGGTGTATGTTCTTGCCAAAAACAAACGAGTGCTCGCTAAGAGAACAATATGTTTGCTTGCAAATTCCAGACTCAGCGTACACCCTAAAGAAAGTTTACACCTTTTGGGTCATAACTTGTCCCCAAACAATAATTGTAATCTGTTTTGTCCGCATTTGCTTTCTTTAACGCTACGAACCTGGTACTTCAAGTCACGAAAGGCTTGTGCATTATCAGCATGACACATAATTCTCAGCAGAAAAGTAGCGAGTGCCTAGTTTTCAAAAAAGAAAACGCAAGCAAGGCAGATGACGATTATTAACGAGATAGCGTTAAGGGCCCCGTGTCGCAGAAAATCCGGCGTCGGCAACCGGCGTCGGCAACTGGAGTTGGCGTGCGATGTCGGCAGGTGGCGGAGAAAATCATCCTCAACCACCCCGACCGCGCAGGCCCTCCACGTGGTGCAAGGTTTTGGTGAACAAAAATTGAATTTCTCACAGTGAAATCCGTCAGAAAATTGTAAAGTACGACTTTACCATTCGGCGTCGGATTGGTCATCGGATTGTTTACCAATCTGCGTCGGATTGTAATTGGCATGTACGAGAAAACCTAATTCTGCTACGAGCAAACTCAAACACAAACCCCTTTTCCAACATTTCTACCAGACCTACAGTCACGTGTTCGGGTACTTGCGAAAATGATATCCAGATGGCGCACGCATCCTAGGCAGGTCAAATTGGGGCTTCGACTTCTAATTCGTTTAGGACACGCGCGCGTGTTGGGGCAATAGGAAACAACTACTAAAATAATAACAAAGGAGGTAGGGCTTTCACGTTTTAATATAAGACAACCTATATTGCTCCTGGAAAAACGTCATCCCAGCAATGCATTTCTGTTTAAAAGTAAATCCGACTTTAAGGGCATTGGTGTAAGTTTGGCCTTTGTAAGCTGGCTCTTCCGCGTTCAGTGTTGCAGTGCATGAAGCCTACTTGCCTTATGCGAACGATGCGATGTGAATGGGTCCCAATAACGCTTTCGCGTTCGACTCTTAAAGGCGAAGCTTAAGCGTCCTTCAATTTTTGTTTGGGGACACGATGCGAACAAAAGGGCGTAAACTTTTTCAGAGTGTATGGCCAACCCTGAACATTGGCAAAATCATTGAAGCAACTCCGCAGCACCCAATCTTCTAGGTCTTGATGATCATCGTTAGAGACAGTGCACATGACGTCTTTGGTAATTTCAAGTTCAGCCAAAATGATCCACACGTGCTGCTAATTGCATCTCCGTCGTGTTTCCACTACCGTTCTCTGCGTGACATCGCAAGTTACACCACGTGAAAAGCTAGCAATATGACCTCCAAATGTGTGGAAAACGTATGCGAGACGTATACTTTTAAATGACAGCGCATTTGACATGCGTATTACTCTCGACGCGCGCTATCTCATGCCTGTATGCCGATACTTGAATAAAACCAGCGTCATTCTTGCTTTGGTGACCATGCTGTTGCGTTGTCCTTGCTAGATGCTTGATTTCAGAAGTGGCTACCATGGAAAGAAGCGTAGATGCAACGGTGTGGAATCGTCATATGTGGAATATGCCAGTGCTATGGCAACCGTCGGGCAACATATCTCTATATTTTAGAGGCTACAAACAAAGGTTGGATGTTTGCCTAAAATTAACGAGGAAGAGAAAGCCCTTAAACGTGTCTCTTGAAAAACTGCACCTTTGCTGATCATCGTAGGAGACGACACAAGCGACATGTTTAAAAAGTTAAAAGTTCTACCGGAGGAAAGTAACGACAACTACAGAATAAAAGTTTACATGTTTTGTATCGTTGTGTTCGCTACGTTTGGGATCTTTAGTCACCATGCTAACAAGGTGCCGCAATAAACTTAAGTTACTCATTGCTGTCTGCCTTTTATTTCATACAAAACGCCCAGCCTCACTGTTTTGTGCTATGGCTTCGGCCGGGCATCCATGCCCATCTCTTCAAGCTACTTGAAGTGATGGGCAAAAACTTGTGTTGTTAAACGTTGGCATCAAGCGCCATTTTGTTTGAATAGACATGTGGAAGCCCACGTATTGCCTAATATGACGAAGTGCTTACGCTTCATAGAAGCTAGAATTCGTTACACATCACTGCTCTTATTCTCTAAGGGCCAAATGGCGATCACCGACGCCATTTGATTTGCAGTATTTCTATAACTTGAAATTTTTATTGATCGTCGACCCATGCTAACGCTTGACTTATGTTGGCTGTTAATCATTTTGCAGCTGAGTTATCACTTCGGGAATTTATGCTTGCGTTCACAAATTATCTTTTCGTTCAAAATTATATGTCTTGGATCGCGAAATATTCAAAGAAACATTCGATGCATAAACTGCAGTAAAGATGATTTGATCGAAATGAATTAAAGCCTGAAGTATCTTGCCAACATGGTGCTTTTATTACGGAAATTCCTGTGACTGGCTTTATATTTGAGGAGTCAATTCGCAAAAACTAGATATGATCTGTGGCATTGAAAGTTAATCAGGTGAACGAGCCTTTTCATATAACACGGAAACTCATATTTTTCTGAATTAAATTTTATATAATATCTATCATAGAGACCATTCTATCTACATGCCGATATGTTGCATCGCCGGCATTGTTCTGACATAATTATTTATTTGAAAACTACCGCAGATCCCACGCACTGTGTCAATCAGTGTTGGTATTTTCTCAAGGTTGACTCGATAAAATGGATATATTTTTTTAATCAAGCATACGTTCAATTAACACCCAATACAATTTCAGGCATGAACATTTTAGAGTTCCAATTTCGCAGGACGAAGTACGATACAAAACAACTAGCATACTTAGTCGCATTCTTCATAAATGCACATACTAAAACAATCGCTATTGCGCAAAACATCAGATGGTTGAACTGCTTGAAAATGGTATGAAAATATATTTGCTTTCCTATTGTGATTGCGACTCTGTCAATTAGCATCTCGTATGCTTTATGTATAATTATTTTTCGGTTAGTCAGTTTCATACTGTGCTTGCAATGCAGCACTGGGAGACCGCGTCGCTCAGCCTCGCCCTAGAAGATCAACTCTGGGCTGTCCAGTGGGCCTAGGATGCCGCCAGCACTCAAGAACTCCTCGCCGTCCCCTAGGCGGGACCTTTAGCCCCTCCCACCAACTCGCAGGACTTACAATAATGTTGCTTCCTCCTCCTCCTACACATACTACTCTGTTGGACTGGAACTCTTCCTACTTAGACAGTTGTATAGTGACACAGGCATTTAATGCACGTATGTTTATTGTGTATGCTATGTATGTGTAATCCATGCTATTGATATGCATGTATGCTTTAGTTTATCCTATGCTACCTCACCGTTGAGCAATGAACGGGTCAAGTAGACAATGTTCGGCCTTTAGCCTTGCCACCCAAAACCTTCACTATGCCAGAAATAATTCTAAATAACTAAAATGAAATAAATGAGATATAAACGAAACTTTGCAGAGACAGCAAGGCCAAACGATGCACCAGGATAAGGAAAACGAAGCGGTTTTCATCGAGGAATGCGACCCGCAACTCGGCCTTAATGATTACCAGGCGCGTTGGAGTGAAACCAGCAAAAGTAAGCTGAATTCAGAGAGAATAATTTTGGAGATGATATAATAATAATAATAATAATAATAATAATAATAATAATAATAATAATAATAATAATAATAAAGATAATGTACATTTTCATCATCATACTGATGAAGGAAGCTGTAGGTAACAGCTGCTTTTCGTAGCGCTTTGTCAAGCTGCCTCAAGGCAGCTTGACAAAGGCCCACAGCTAACTTTGTACAGAACAGTCAGCAGCGGCAGTTACAATAAAATGCAACATACATCAATTTAAAAAAAAAGCAACACCCACCAAATCTGCTTAAAAATACACAGAAATATCTCAGTCTCATAATCACACAAAGCACAAGAACAACATAAAGGTGAACGAGGGCCAATGTAATTAAAAAATCTGGCATATCCAGCTTGCACAATTCAATTGGTGTACATTGAAGAAAATCTATACCAGCGTTCACATATTTAATTAGTAATGTAGGGATTATGTAGGATAACTTATCTTCGCAATAATTTGTTTTCGGGGTTATCAGTTTCCACAGATTTTTTTATTTCGTGTGTAAATCGTTGTAATGTATTGCTGTTGATGACAAAGGTCGTATAGAAAATGTCGTTTTTCTTTCACTTCGCGCTTGATCGCTGCAGCAAATTTAAAAGTGTAGAGGTTATGGACAGGTAAAATTCCAGCCCGCTGAAGCAATTCACCCGTATGGGCATCATACGGTGAGTTAAAAAGCATTCTCATATATTTCTTTTGCATTAGGTGTAATTTCTGCAAGTTCGTAGAAGTTGTGGAGCCCCATACCAGAAAACAATAGGTGAGGATTGAATAAAAACGTGACTTATAGAGTAAAAGCTTTACTTTAAATGGCAACACTGATTTTCAGCTACATATCATACCAACAACGCGCGATAACTGCTTCAGCACACTGTCGATAGGTTCGTTCCACAGCATATTGCTTGAAAACGTAACTCCCAGAAGTTTTATATGGTTTACCAGCTTAATTTCCGTATCACCATACGTAAGACGATAATTATCGTCTATTGTCTTATTTTCTTGTCTAAAGATTACCGCATTTGTTTTACTTGTGTTTATGCTTAAATTATTAAAAGATGACCAGTTTTTCAGTTTCGCAAGAATCTCGTTCATTGCGAGAAATTTCGCATGTCTTTCCTGAGGATGACCGGCAGAAACGCTCTCAGCTGGAACCACATGCAGCGCTTTTCCCGAGCGAGAACTCTCTGCGGTGGACACGGTGTAATAAGTGGCCGCAAGCATCGGCAGCCAACACCCTCTCGCTATTGGCGAGGATGCGTTGCTGGTAATCGAACCGCTCGCCCACGTTGCGAGTGTTTGAGAGTGTGGCGTTAGCATTGCCCATCAACTTCCTTTAGATGCCAGGGAGGGTATATTTCACAAGCCGACAAGCAAACCTCACTGTACATAAGCGTTAAAGAAACGCACAAGTAGCTAAATGGTGTAGCGCTTTCCAGCCATTTTATACAGTATTGAGAGTGCGCAATCAATACTTTAATTTAGCTCAAATACTTTTGAATCATCTGTAAGCGCACATAATATGGCTGGCGAATAAATTGTATTATCTCAAACTGGCACGCGTATCTCCTACGCATTTTCTTTCTCCCCCTATCTACCATCAGTTGAAAACTGCTAAAAGCACAGCTTACTTGATACGCGGTGTTGTGGCTCAAACGACAGCAATGAAGTTTGAAGCACGCGAAACTAGAGATCGCACATTCCCAGCAGGTTTAGATTTCTAATTTCCGAGAAATTGTTGCCTTATTGTTCGTTTTCACATATTTGTAATTTGATCTATATTGCGCTACGTGTCATATCTAGACTACCTAAGATATCAGGACAGTTTTATAACCTTGACAGAACCACGATATAGAATATTCATGTAAAAAGCCGAATTGATCGTGAATGCAACTCATATCGGTGCCGAATTCACCATTTCATGATCGTTGAGGTCTTTACCCCGACGATGTTTTCTGTCTTATATGGCAGTGCTTTTCTTGAAAAAGCCATTACACCAGAACCTTGGTCCTTCGTATCATGAAGGCTGAAATTTCAATTAGGCCGCACATTCTCCATGCTAAACACGCAGAGAAATCAAGAAGAATGTAACAAATATAGCCCTCTAATATTTAAAAACTGTTGTATGATGCATGTATATACAACATTTATTGCAAATATTTGTTTGAACGCGAATGGAAGAACGTGTAATTTTTGCAAAAGCACAAAATCAGGTATCTTACTGTCGGTTCTAACGGCCGTCAGTGAAGGCGCCTCATCTGTTGTCGTGTAGGTTGAAACCGTTACCTTAACTGGATATCTGGAATAAAGTGTAATATTGTTGTTTAAGCACAGTTTAAGCTAAAATTAGGTTCATAGAGGAGGGGCGATTGAATATAGATTTGGCACAGCAGCATTAGTTCATACAAAAATGTAAAGCAGAAAAATCTGGTACATTGAAACAATATCACATGGGTTTCAATATTCAAAAGGGCATCCAACAATAAGTCAAGCCACGTATCACAAGCATGTGGCACCTTGGTAGACAAATTATAAACAATTTAATGAGAACCATGCCTCATTATTTGCAGCATTTTAAATGACAACTGGAAAAATATCACTCTGATTCAGCACTTACGAAGTTGCCTAAGGTGATAGTATTCAGAACTTCGCTCGCCACCCTATTCCAGAACTCACAACAGACGAAGAAATTGAACATAGTAACGCAGAAAATACGTCAGTCAGCCAGGCGCAACGGCAGAGCTTGTACGGGGCCGGTTGGCCGCGGTTGATTGTGTCACACAGCAACGCATCTCATCTCTGCGTGTGCAAGGTGCCCCAACTATCATGTACCAAGACTTAAAAATATTCAAATGCCACGTAACTGGACAGAACCAAGGTAATGATGTAATGGTAATGGTAATAAACCAAGGCAACATGAAAAACTCCCCATACAGTTTTCTGTTGCGCAATACATGCTGCTGAAAAGGGTTTTTCTGAGCGTGAAAGAAGCCCACGAATACAAGCAAAGTGCCTCGAGTGGCCAGTCGTGCGGCAATCTTGCGTCGCCTTTTTAAGAGATGTTCAACAGACACAAATTCCCCCAAATTCTTTGTACGGCAGGCCATGAAAGAAAAACTGAATTTTTGGCACTTAGTTTATAAAATGGCACGCAGAAGCTGTATGTATGCCCAATATAATTTATCTAAGCAGCCTACATTGTTAAGGGTTACAGGAACAGCACTTGTAAGGCATGTACAGAGAAACTGCTGGTACTCTTGATCATGTGTATTGTGTACGTCGGAACACTGGAGAAAGTAGTCATGAGTCAAGCGGAAAACAACTACATTAGCCACCCATTTAGCGATCATTGCAAATAAAATCACAGTTGTTAGAGATGAAAGTCGGCGCACATAATAATTTGTTGGAGCATGTGCAATAGCACATGGAAAAAATAGCACAGTCTCGCTATAAGGGTCAAGCGATGAATGCGATAGCAGCATGTTAGGATAGACAAGACTCTCAGCTGTAGTGGAAGTATAAATTGAAGCAAACGTAACCTAAGTGAAAACAAGCTGTTTTACTAGGGGCCATCTTTTTGGATCCTGTCATGGTACAATTTAGAAATTAGAAACACAAGTTTCCGTTGGCTGGAGCCTGTTTCTTGAACTGCGTCCACAAATACACACAGTAAGAGTAGGAAGAAGCACACTAATCCAAATACACTTCTTGGTTGACGTCAGCTATTGGCAAATAGTAGCGTATTTGAATGTTTCATATGACAAAATTTGGCAGCCAGAAAAAAGTGATGAGAAGGATTCTGTTGAAAAGAGAGTTCTTAAGAAAAAGGCGACTTCATGTTTAGCTTTCCAGCTTCACGCGTCGCACACATCTGTAAAATTGGGCGAAGCTGTTCATAACAGCTCATGCTATCCGCGGACTGTGCTTTTTCACCAAGCCCGTGGAGGGGGGAGGGGTTCAGGACCCTTTTGAAGAGAACTAGAGTACCTTGCGATGCGGAAGTTTTGAACCATATATTTAAGCACAAACAGAACCATTGCCTCCGTCTGTCGGCGAAGCACTTTTGTATAAGAAGATGTGCTTTATGTGATCACGTCAGTAAATTCTTGTAGTTTGAGAGCGTTATGCACAATTCTAACTCTTCCATTTCTTGTCGGCTGCAACGACATCGTTTGAGAGGCTTATCTCGCGTAGAAAATTGGGCTGAGCACATCAGTCAGATTTGCGAAACGAAGACGTTATGACTGTTCCTGAAGCTACATAAGTCTGTAAATCACTGACCTGAGTTGAACGTCTAGCACTGATAGGGAATAAGTACTGGTAACTGCCTGTCCATATACAAACAACCCTGACAGTCTGAACTCTTTTCAGTTTACTTACTCCTTATGAACGGCGTAAAACAACCTTCTGTTGATAATCAGTTGACAGAGCAAATGGCACAGGCAGAATCTTGATTTCAGTGACAGATAGGTCCTCATGCTAGTGCCATACGCGTCAGTCGGCAAATGCAAAAATTACGTGTTTTGCAAAGTACGCATTTGTGAGATGATTGTTGCACTACAGCAAATATGCCTGTCGTCACTTAGATTTTCTGTTCTAGTTTTCACGTTTATACTGTGAATGGACAGTTTTACTTGAGCGTGCGCAACGTTCAGCTCTGCGTACCCAGGAAATCCGCGTAGGCGGCAGTGCGCATGCGCAATACGCCGGAGTACGCACGGTCTCTTGCGTACGCCCGCAGCTTTTCAAATGGTACATAGCGTCCGCGGCGGGCTCTGCGGGCTTTTGGGGACGTTCTCGCGTGTTATCGCGCATCCACGAGAGCGCATTTTTCGATGTGCCTCCGGTCTAAGATGTGGCTCCAGCTTGTGGTTTGACTTCGTGGTGGCTACTCAGTTTCAGAACCTGGAGTATGGCGGCGCTGAGTGACATACTACCGGCTCCTGAGCCTGCAAGTGAGCAATCCACTTCTCAAGTTTTGCGTCCGGCCAACTAATGACTTTTCGTGCGCGCACGCTTCACTACGTACGCACAACCTCACGCGCTGCGTACATGGGTGGTTGCGAACGCGCAACTAAAGCCGTCCACCGAACTGACACTTCAAGTTTTGAAACCACGCATGAAAAGTTTGTACCGCGCTGGACAGAGCTCCATTGCCCGTAACTGCAAACGCATGCCTTTCACAAATAGGTTGTCTAGCTGTCTTTATAAATTTTACACATGAAAACAACCAAAATGTTAATTTAAAGTGCCGCCAGAAGCGCTTTACAAATACCAGTCCTGGTCCTGACATCACGTGAGCGCCGCTTTTAACGCTTCTGCAGGTGCCCCTTGAAGCTGATGGGTGGGATTCCATTCGATTCGCCTCACAGCTCATATACACGTTTTTTATATACATACTGAAGCAGTGATGGAAGTGTACAGAGGTGTCACCGACGTTCTGCTTCTGGTCGCGTGCAACCAAAATGTTAATTTAAAGTGCCGCCAGACGCGCTTTACAAATACCAGTCCTGGTCCTGACATCACGTGAGCGGTGTTTTTAACGCTTCTGCAGGCGCCCCTTGAAGCTGATGAGTGCTCACTTCATTCTGAGGAATGATTTGACTGTTTCTGGCTGAAATGCGAATACTTCTTCCCACTTCTGTCAGAATACGTTACACCGTACGATTGGTAGCCAGAAAGTGACCTAGTTAGCTTGTTTACTCAGCATAGAATCATTTATTGCTCGTCTGCCTGCTGTTATTATCTCCTACTACATCGCGTCACTCCTTAAATTGATTTTGCTTATCGGTTACCACTGCCGCGAATGGTATCGAATAATCTTTTAGGGCTATATTATACCTGCATGTACAAGCCTACAAGGCCACGAAATGGGACGGCGCATGAGCCATCACAGTAGCTACATTATCGCAGTAGAACGTGCTTGAAGCCAGGGCTGTGGATTCTGCTTTAACAAAAGCAGAAACTCGTTAACGTTTACTGTCATTAGCATTACCCTGTATTCCGTATATTTCGGTACCAGAAATATTCTCTATCTTCACTGTCTTACTTACCCTAAATAAAGTATTCCATCGGTACACTATCATTCGCTTTGCAGTCAATTGTTATTTAAAACGCACTTGTGCACATCTATCTAAAAAGAGATCAGATAGATCATTAAATAACGCGTGCTCAAAATCTACTCACTGAACATTTTTATACTGATGAGTATAACCTTGACTGAGATGCACGGTGGTCTGTTTCACACTCTCCACTTTGTTGTGAATGCATGTCGGGTCTTCACCGTTCATTTTCACCATATACGTTCTCTTCACCAAATATGTTATTTGCCCAGGTTTATAAAACTGTAAGGTCACAAAAATATGGCGCGCATAAGAACAGTCTGCCTGCAAACTATTTATTGTCAAGACCTTTATCAATTTCAACAAACAACGCGGGAATACTATTATTCTCACACACAGGCTCCGATGAAAGCAAGCGTCGCTATGATCCACCCGTTATGAAAGTGCGCTATTTGGCTTAGATCGGGGAATGTATCAAACGTTGTCAACAAGGAATCAAGCATTCAACGTCGGTGTGTACACTTGTGATGGCCTCAATATGTATTTCACTGAATGCCTGAAGAACTACTTTTCTTATTTTTACACAATAGCTTGCTTGTCTCTTTGAATGTGTGTGGCCTACACAGAAACTTTACAACCCTATTTTTTGCGGTGCTGATCGCTTCGAGCAGTTATAGTAAGCATATCAGTCGCACGTTTGAAAGCTAGCCTACGTAGATCACTTTCGGGCAGTTAGTCTATTTTTCACAAAGATATTCAATCATCCACTAAGATTATTCGCGACAAGAAATGCCATAGATTTGCACTGAATATCACTAAGTTTGATTATCGGGCCATTTATAATTACCCCAATTCGGCGAAAAAAATTATGCGCTTGTGGAAAAATACCTATACCGTTTCGGAGTGCATGCTTAGGTAATTTATTACAAGCGCCGCTTTTGCCCCCAACACTGTTAACTTTGCCCTACAATGTAGCCATAATTTGCCCCGTAATTCCGCCAAACAAAAGCATTGTGACTTATTTATTTGATCAAGAATATTGGCAAAAATATAATATACGATTCGCGTAAAACGCATCGACATTCAGAACACAAAATGGTTCAGTAAATATTCGCTTCTACATCTTTATGTCAAACAACGTTTTCATTTCCTACTTCTACACCATAGTCAATGCCGTTTTCCGGGGCGGTTACTTCAAACGGTCCTGGCCGGTGAACGAATGCCCGATCACCAACTATAAGACATCGTCTACACCTCTTCCTATCGCAGTACTTTTTCTGCAAAACTTTCAGCTTCCTCCAGACATTTGTGCGCAAATTGTAAAGTGTGGAGCACTTACAATTACAACTGTAAACCGTTGTGTTTCTTCAACGATCTCGTCCTTAGTACACTGTTCTTTGATTAAAACGATTAATCCGGGTATTTGACGAACATATTTGAGCTCGAATGGTGAAATTCCAACACTGGTCAGTGACACCTTCCTGTACGCAAATATTGGACAGGCTAGAACTGGTCCCCAGACCTAGGTTGTTCCTGGCCATCTCTTTGGGAGACCCATAGAACTCCTCAACCAATCCATGCACTTGGAATGGGAAGGTGTAGAACTGAGGTGCTTAAAATCCAGAAGGCGGTTTACTTCTTTAATTAGCTTTGTGCTCGTCAAACAAAACCTATGCGTGAAAACACCTCTATGCGTTCCACGGCTACGGTCTCTGAGTGGATCGCTGGCAATGGTGATACACTGAGATACCGTGTAGCAAAATATATCCCTGTAGGTATGTATCGGTTCTCTTTTCATGAAGTTTGGGAGAAAGGACCGATGATGCCGACAGCCGCTCGCTCAAATGTTGTGCCTACGAGTGGCATTCGGCGAAGCGATGCTTTGCTGATATATTCCTGGTGACATGTTCATTGGCCCACGCCGCAGGATCTTACATATGTATTGATGTGTTTTGGAACATCCGGCTACTAAAAAGTGATCCGTGCCCTTTCGTTAGTTTTCAAAATGTGTTGGTGTTCATATTTTTGATTTTAGATTTTCATCAACTAAGGTGAGTGTATGCGCGCACAATGTCTCCGGTATTGCTGCTTGTTGGATGGCCGTGTTAGATTCTGGCAAAACTGATATGACCGGAGCAGGATATTTCGCTGGATGTAGAAAGGGTGTTCTGTTGCTCCCTTGTCATGGAACGTGCTGGCCACCGTGGCTCTGCAGATGTGCAAGCTGCAGTCTTTTTTTGTCTTGCTTGGAATGTCTGCCGTGACCCCTTAGGTAGAGTACTGTGCTGTTTTCTAGAATTCTTTAGGAGTTTTACTTTGAGCATTGAGGGAAGTGGGTGGAGACCTTCAGCTTGCGTGTTTCTTTTTAAAAGAAAAATAGAATGGCTTGAAAAGTCATGGAATCGCTCCAGTTTGTTGTCGAATTCCGTGAGTTTGCATAGGCAAGGCACTTTCCCAATGATGGCATCATAGAGAGGGTTCTTCAGGCATTAGGTGATGAGAGCGCTTGAAAAATGCAGCGAGGAGATAATCACGTCTGCTTCTTGAGCTGCTATGCTACTTTTATCAGCAAACCTCATGGTTGTACGTGCGTCTGCTAGTGCCCTGTCTGGCACAAGAGATCGGCTTACAACACTTGCTGCCAGAGCACGCAAAAAGGGAGACAGTCTTCTCGAATAGCGCCCCTTGCATGACTGCAATTTAGTAGGGTTGAGAAATTGTCTGTCGGATAGCACCCGTGAGCAGTACCATCACTTCCAAGACTAGAGCATTCATATTCGTTGTCATGGTGACTTTCGTAGTAAGCATAGCAGCATGAGACATATTTTGCACCTGAAGCCTTACAGTTGCAGTCCTCCAAGTTTTTGACAAGACGTGCAATATGGCGGCTTCGTGATGTTTTGTACTGAAATTTCGGGCAAATGGAACCTCAGACTTGGCCGTTCAGAAAGTTAGCTTTGTCCTCTAATGCGATGGCCTCTTCCGGGGGGAAAAGCGGAAGTTTTTTAGCGTCCAAAACTGATATGCGGCTTCTGTGATCTCATCCATTATCTTACAGTTCCTCTAGAAGAACAAAGGTAATAAAGTCAGAAGATGATGGAAGTGAGTGAGAATTGATCACCTAGAATTAAAGCGCGCACTTCCTGGAATGTGTTTCCTCGGTGGGTCATATTGAACCAACGGTCAATGAAACTTAAAAACTTCGTGGCGTACTGTTTCGCTGTTTCGACATCGTGCAGTTTCATTCGACGAAACTGCTCCCGATGAACCTCAGACAGGCTGTAAAATCATTGCAGTAGTGCCTTCTAGGCCTTCTGATATTCAACTGAATCAGCAGGACAAACGGCCGAAAAAGATAAAAGATTCGCCATCTAAGCACAAACAGGAGAGCGGTGGCCTATTTGTCTCTAAGCCATGCCCGACCAGTGATGACGGTTTGAAACCGCTCCTATTATGCACCGCGATGAGCTCGTTTTTCTTTGTATATGGGAATCAGGTGTTGGATTGATTGCCACTGAATGACTGACTTCTTGTTGTACGACTAGATGCTTCTTTTTCTGGCTATTTTCTGCTTCGTATAACATAAATTGTAATTCTGGGGCCTTGCCTTCTATCTGCAAGTCTGCCTTCCTTTGCTCTCAATCTGCCTGCCTGTTATCGTGTACCTTTGCAGCTTCCGCCTAAGCCCTTTCGAAGTGTTCATCCACCTATGCTCTCAATTTAGTGTCCATACGCTCACCCAAAACTGTACATTCTGACAAACTCATCGCGATCACTGTCTCTTCATGCAGGTTAGAGCAAACGGCTTCTTCCTGTCCTGTCGCGGACGCCAATCTGTCGGGTCAGGTTCGTGAATTATGGTTTTGATCACTGAGTGGGAACTTCAGTGCCTAAAATAACGAAGCCGTTTGCGAGAACAACACACGTTGTTAAAATAATATAAAGAAATGAAGCGCAGCATGGTAGAAACAGCCATTTTAAAAATACTTGGTGAGCGAAATTTGAAAATTCAAGGCGCTAACACTACTCAAAGATCTACACAAGTACTAGAAGTAATGAAGGTGCTTTGAGCTCATGATTCAACCGACGAGGACGCGTGGTGTTGGGCGATGGCAAAATTTGTTGGGTGTGCCTTCGCGGCAGAAAGCTGACCCGAATGGCGCCAGAATCCAGGGTCTCGTCCACCGCTGGATACACGTGGACTGCTTGAGCCTTGAGCCCCGAGTCGCTGCCCACTGGCGATAGGTTGAATTAGGTATTAGCCTCTCGGCAACTCAAACGGGTTCAACAATATGTCCACAGAATCCTGGCTCAATGTACCTGAAATACGGGTGCGGTGGCCTCCATGAAAACTCCAGGAAACCATGGCTGGATCCGCGTCTTTCTTCCTCCCGTCCCGCGTTCTTTTCCATGCCACCGTAGATCACATCTATTGGCCTGTAACTTCTTCATCCAGTCACTATCTAAGAGCGATTTTCTTGAATGGTTGCACGCCAGGCCACCACCACCAAAGAAGTTCGCGCAAGCTTTCATTAGTTTGGGGACACAAACAATTTTCATCACAAATATAACGGTATCTGTATGTACGCTACACAGTTCACAAATTAGGCCGAAAGGCAAAGAGCAAGTCTTGCTGATATTCACTATGAGATATCGACGCTGTAATGTCACGAGTGCGAAAGCGATGTCTGAAGCATGTCGAGGGAATTGTGATTTGAGGTTTGTAGAGAGAAAAGTAGGACGCAAAAGATGGTGGTAATGTTGAATATGATACGCCCATTTTAAGCTTCCGTCTGCTTCCCAGCAGACACTGGCAGCGCGAGCACGTGCTTCCACACATAGTCTGGCCCCAATGGGAATGGTTTTCAAAGAGCTGCTTGCCGTTTAAAAAAAAGAAGTATGCGTAAAACTGTGACCTAATGGTCACGGCAAAGGGCTCTTTACATGGAAGGTTGAAGTTGGATCCTACCACCGCACAAGTAAGTTGGAAATACAGCAGCATTACGGAGCAGCCGCACTCGAAGTAACAAATTCTTGCAGGGTTCGCAAAAAAGGCAACGCAGAAAAAATTATGTGGGTCCCGCGTACTCAAGGACTTGGTGTAAGCGAAGCTTTTATCGGTGATCACAAGGAACGCTGCTCTTCCGTAGACTCAATTTGCAAGAAGTCCTCATGACGAAGTTGGAAAAATATTCACTGTGAAACGTTTTGCTCAAAGAAAACGTGCAATGCTTGAGCCGTACTGACATGGCCGATCGAAACCAGAGGCTATAGTGCACAGTACGCACCCTATTGAAATCGCCCGGTACGAAATGTTTCTGAAACTACTCGTTCGTAACGTTAAAAGAAGCGGTTCAGTTCCGCGGCTCTCTCATTACTGCGCACCAGTGCTGTGCCGCTTCACGTTTACAAGCCACTGTGCACTGTTGTTTCGCGAAACCGGATGCACATTGACATTGCTCTTCGTTGCGGCTCTGGATGCTTTGTTCACAGTAGTGCTTGATTTCACGTATTTAACCTCGGTGCTACGCCACCATAAACTTCTATTCGGTAACACTAACTCTTTGACATGATCGCCGCATGTGTCACATTGCTTAGCACGGGTGAGCGAGAGCCAATGTGCGTGCGCCAGTTTCATTCGCACCAAACATACCGGAATGAAAGGCGGTAATTTAGAGCATTTGATGAGGAGATGTGATTTAAGTTCAGGTAGTGTGTATTTTTCAAGCACAAACGATTAATCTCCAGTTTAGGTTCCGCACAATCAAATACTCATCAAGATAACTTGCCATGTTTAAGCAGCCGAAAGAAACGCAGTCTGTGTCCGAGGAGCTTGTTGGTGAATGTTCTTGCCAGATGCATTAATCACCAACACATGAAAGTGCTGTTCCATCTTATTCTATTTCACCGATGGGGACGTAAGGGGACGTGATAAACTGCTTTTAAACTATCTAATTCTGTCAGAATTACAAAAAAGGAAATCATGAGTCATTCCATTCTGTAAAGGTGGACGAGCAGCGAAGCTGTTTAGCAGACAACACAGAGATGACACCGACTTTTGAAGAAAGGTGAGAACATAATAAATAACGCGAAAGTGTTTCTTGGCTAGGTTAGCAAAAGCGCGCGCCCGGCTGGAGTCCGCAAAAGGCGTCTGCAAAGCCGTGCCAGGACAGCACGTGACCTCTCCAACCGGAATTGACGCCGGCGCCAACGCCTTCCGCAGCAACACTTTGCTCGCGCTCCACTCCGCCACTGCAACCACCTGCAGCCGCGGGCGCAGGAGAGGGGAAACCCCACTACAGAAGGCGAAGCCCGGTCTCGAATTGGAGAAGGAAAGCGGATTGAAATAGTCGGCGCGGTCAACATGTAGTCACCGACATAGCATATACAAATGGAGCCCGCCCTCGCCCGCAGTCTCAGTTTGCCTTCAGTTTCTGTGGAGGTATTGTCGCCACAGCACGGATAGTGATTCTGCAAGAAGTAGCGGCAGTTAGTCTGATGTCGAGGTTTTAGGCTTAGTGTCGACATCAGCAGAAGACTCGTCGAGGGAGCGCTCTGCTTCAAGCAGGACTCAGGGGACGAGCGTGAACTGAAACGCGTACGTTCTACACCCCAATTCACCCACTCCAAAAAGAGAGAGAAAAAAATCTGGATCCCTAAGCATATTCTTATGAGCACAAAGAATGAAGCAACACCAAATTGCTGCAGCCTTCAGTAACAACAACCTAGCCAAAAGGAACGCTTTCGCGTTCTCTTCTCATAAGAATATGCTTAGGGATTCTCCAACATTTTTATTGTCCTCATGGGGGGTCATCGTGACGGTAGGTACGCACACTCATTCTCGTATTACTTGTGTTATTAAATGCGTCCTTCACGTAAAACAATGACTGGCCCATAGCAATGGGTCATAGCCCGTAAATAATAATAATAAAAAAGATCACCAGCCCTTAACCTGTCGAGAAAATGGGGGTAAGCAAAGCTTGTCGTTTGTGTACCTGGCCTACTACTTTTCCTTCCCTTTACTATTACGTTTCCTTCTCTTTACTGTTATTTTCCCTTCCCTTTCGTGCAACTTTTCCTTCCGCTGTGTTGTACGCTTCTCTGGTCCTCGGTGTTGTCGCTTCCGTTCGATGTCTCGAGTTTGCTGAGTGGCGTTGTTAGCAGCATTCGCCCGTCATTGCCACTTGCGATTCTCCGTAATTAACTTGCTTCAAAATTTAATCTGTCCACGTAAGACAATGAATGGCTCATACCCCTCTAAGCAATTTCCCATACCTCCGTAAACGCAGCCTCCCCATTACTACGATAGAAAAGGGAAATTCTACGCTGGAATGATGAGCTGCAACGGAGCCAGCTGTGAGAAGATCACGACGACGAACGCGGGAGCAGCGGCACGAGCGCGTGCTGGGCACGAACGCAACCCGAGGGATGCCAACCAGCCAGCTGCGGAAGAAGACGACGACGCTCGAGCCAATGATGATGATGATTGTTTACTGCGTACACCGACCCCGACACAAGTGTGACAACAAATATTCGCTTAAAAAACATTTAACGTGACCTCCCCATTACGAAGACAGAAGTTACATTCTACGCTGGAATGATGGAATGCTGAGCGGCAACGAAGCCAGCTGTGGAAGAAGACTACGACGACGAACCCTTGAGCAGTGGAACGAGTGCGTTCGGCTGGTGGCGCGAGGGGCACCATCGAGGCGGCAGAACTGGCAGCAGTTGAAGAAGACGACGATGCACTGGCCATTGCTGATGATGACAGTTTTTGTTGACGCACACGAAAAATGGCATAAACAGCTTCACTGCAAAAAGCACAATCTACTAAGCTCCTTCTAAGATACCACTGACTCTCCATACTATAACTTTGTGAGAATGCAGGCTTTATAATGATGCTAGCCTTGATTCACAGTTTTTCGCCGAGAATGCACAGAACGACGTTGGGTAGTGTTCGGCACACTGCACTTAATTTCTTTAAATAGTTTGTACCCACCGCGGTGGCTGAGTTAGCTAAGGCGTTGCGCTGCTGAGCACGAAGTCGCGGGCTCGAATCTCGGCCGCGGCTGCCGCATTTCGATGGAGGCGAAATGCAGAAATGCCCGTGTGCTTGTGTTGTAGCGCACGTTAAAGAACCCCAGGTGGTCAAAATTAATCCGGAGCCCTCCACTACGGCGTGCCTCATAATCAGAACTGGTTTTAGCACGTATAACCCCCGAAAGAAGGAGAAGATATGTTTTGTAGTTGCTATCTAGACAAATATGAAAGCTTTATGGGCCTGTGTTCAACTAGGGTATCACAAAGTATTTCTTGGTTTATGTTATTGTCCCCACTGCTACCTTTATAGATCATTTTCGAGCTTCCTGTTTTCTAGGAAGAATATGCCTCCCGTATTGGTGGCGTGTACTTCGACGTGTGAACCCATTTCTTAATTTGGCAATCTTCGCTTGCTCAAAAACCAAAAGCAGTACTGCCAACTGATCTCTCTCTATAAGAACTAAACCTGGCTTTGCTTTCTTTTTACCACATAAGCAATTTTCTCGAGAAGCCTTCATTTAATGGTTAAAAAAAAGCCGGCAAATTCCCATGCCCTGCGGGCATCGATGTTATGCGAAGCAATGCCCGAGGAGCCTACCACGTTAACGAAACCACCTTGAGAGCACTAAGACGTAGGCGGCTGTTTCATGACCTACATGACACACATTTCATGACATTGATGTCATGAGTCCTCAGGAGTGTTCTTAGCAATGCCTAAGAGACCTTGCAGAGTCATGCTCACGACTATGACTACGATCATCAACCTTTAGCCTTTTCCTTCCCCTAGTACCCTATCCGAACCCGTTCTATTGGGTTTTCAGCGTTAATCTTTTTCGCTGAGTCATTGTCATTTTGCTGGGTCATGCTCATGACCATTAGCCCGACCATTAGCAATGCCCCTTCGGGGTAAGACAAAACTCTATCTTTGTAATAAAGTTTATCTACTACTACTACTACTACCATCATACTTTAGTGTTTCCTTCAGTTAGTACCTATTCAGAATCCATTTGAGTGGTTTTACAGCGAAGTTGTTTATGCGGACTGTGGGCCTCCATTAGACTTCGCTAAAAAGGGATCACGTGACCTAGTGGGAGAGGAGAGGTAAAGTAGAGCTCAACAGGAGGAAAGGCGTTGGATTGATTCCTTTCCCCCTATGAGAATGCTTTGAGAGGGTGCAGATGAATGGGAGAACGGGGAGGGGGCTTGACGTAAGTCGTGCCGTCCAATACTCGCGTTGGTTGGAGCGGTGTAGGAAAAAAGTCGCAATTCAGTCCGAAAGGCGAAGCATCGATTGCGATAGCAAATTAGTAGACAGCTACACAAAATAAGGATAGTAGTTTTATCGGCCGTATAAAGTTGTAAATATTCTCAAGCACGGTGACCCGCGCGCACAGGTAACCAAGAACGCATGTCGCTCAATGAGCGCGGGAGCTCGTCAAAACGCTGGACTGATAAAGCGCACCAGCGGCAGCGAGCAAATTAACTTTCGCTTTGGCTCTTGCTGCAACGCGAACTAAACGTCGAAAGCGCAGCGCATACGAAGCTACCGGCACTCGGCGAAGGCACTTTGGCCCATCGCAGATTGCTTTGAAGATAAGCTCCCGCGGGCGCACACTTCGGCTACGTGGTAGACCGCTTTCAAGATTACTACTACTGGTGTTTATTATGAATAAGGAAGAAATGCTAATTTCTGCAGCCCATCAGGGAGCACAGCGCAGCGTCGTAGGGGAGAGGGGGAGTAGCGAGGTAAAGAAAGAGAAGTGAGATAGTTCAGGGGGCTCGTCCGCACATGGGTAGGCAGCAGAGGCGGCAGGGACCGGCAAGGGCAGGTACGCTCAGCGGTATGCCGCTATCCCACTCGTCTCCACGAACTCCACGAGGCTGTGTAGTGCGGGGAGATGGGAGTGGGATGGGAACAGCCAGTAGCGCACCCAGGATCTCTGCCAGGGGGGGGGGGGGGGTTCACAGTTTGCCAATACCATCTAAAAAGCACTAATTTCAATTTCTTCACGGGAAATTGTCAAAAAATGCGCTTTTTGCGTAGTCGCAGACGATTACGCCTGTTACATCTTAGTTGCAGTACTCAAAGGCGCAAGGAAAGAAAAGGGGTGTTATACAAAAGGGTGGGTTAACTCGGCCTCAGGGGGGGGGGGGAGTTACAGCCCCTAAATCCCCCCCCCCCCCCCCGTCGGTGCGCCACTGGGAACAGCAGGTTGGTGAGTGAGTCAGTAGGAAGTCCTTTCAGTCTATAGACTCGGATGGCCTTCGAACGTTCCTATGCTAAGGCCGGACAGGCGCAGAGGAGGTGTTCGAGTGTCTCGGGGTCGCCGCATCGTCGGCACGAGGGGGAGTCGCAGCAGGGTGGCCCTGTCTCACCTGGTGAGGCCATACTAGGGAAGCAGCTTGGGTCCCTTGCCATTTGCCACCCTCGGGTCGGGGTGGTTCGCCAGTAGAAACTGCTTCAGTCGTGGCCTCGAGTAGTCTGAAGCCGCCACTGCTCGAGTGAATGTTACTTCCGGGTGGTGGGCAGCTTTAGCGAGGGTGTCCGCCTCCTCGTTACCAGCTATGCCCACATGGGAGGGCAGCCAGTGAAAGGAGACGGACACTCCGGAGGAGGCGAGCGCCGAGAACTTCGCGGCCAAGAGGGACCCCGACAGTCCAACTCGATGGCAGTTAGAAAGGGGACTGCAGCGCCGGTTTACTGTCGCATAGCACAGCGACCGGCTGTGCAAGTGGGTCCTCAGCCAGGAGGTCAGCAGCCAGGTGAAGCCCCGCCAGTTCCGCCGCTGTCAAACTCGCTGAGAACGGGAGACGGCATTGCCTGCTGATGGCTTTGGCAGGGATGACGAGCGCCGCTGCTGCTGACCCATCCGGTATCACAGATCCGTCGGTGAACACCTGCAGCCGACCCTCCAGTTGCTCCGGGAGTTTGCAGGATGCTGCCTGCTGCAGAGCGGCCAAAGGTGTTCGGTGCTTTGTAGCCCCATCGAGGGAGAGGTCGACCTCTGGTGGCCGGTGGTGTGGTGGTGGTGAGGCAACCGCCACTGGTGGGTGAGTCACCATCTGCTCGTAGAGAAGGCAGAGCCCTCCAATCTTTCAAGATTGCTCCGTCAGCAGCAGCCGCGTAACCAGAACGCACCTTTCCCCCCTCCCGTCTCCGTCGCCTCCTCCCCGTTCCTCGTGCGTGCACGAAGAGCGTACGCTTCCGGCCGCCTTCCTCTGTCGCGTGCGTGAGATTCAGGTGCGGTTGCCGGCTCACCCTCGCAAGCTTTCACTCCCACACAGAACGCACGTCGCGCGGCGACAATTTTATCACCGTAGGACTTCATACGGAACATCACTACGACGGCGACGCCGACGGCAACGGCAACAATGCGCTTGAAGTGTCCATATAATTGCTATCGCATTAAAAATTAGGTCAACGGTGGACTGGGGTGTGAGAGGAGTTCCCGTTAGCGTTGGTTGTATATACAGAGCTTTGGTCAAGGACTCTTCTCTGAGAACCTCGCAGAAAAAGTGGGAGGAACGCGCTAGGGACGCCACCACCCGTGGACGCTGACGCGTACCATATCCGGCAAGTAGCACCGTTCGGACCAGCCAAACGACCGCGAATGAAACTATGGCTCGGACGCTAGCTTCCAGTTCAGCCGGCCTGACCGTTGCTTTTAAATTCGAAGCATTTCATGGCGAACATTGGCCACCTAGTATCTATCTATATATCTAGCCGCCTATGTCTGTGTGCTCTCATGGTCGTTTCGTTAACTTGGTATGTACCAAAATTGGCGTAGTATGACAAGAGTGTATGACGAACTTAATATATGATAGGTCGTGACATGAATGTCATGACATGCGTGTCATTTAGGTCATGAAGCAGCCGCCTGCGTTTTGGCGCTCTCATGGTCGTTTCGTTAACTTGGTGGGTACCAAAATTATCTTAGCATGACAAGAGTGTATGATGAACATAAATGATAAGTCATCACAATAAATGTCATGACATGCATGTCATATAGGTCGTGACAATGACAAAACCGAAAAAAGATTAACACTCAAAAACTACTTCGATGGGATCGGATGTGGGCACTTTGTGAAGGAAACACTAAAGGATGATCGCAGACGTCAGTGTCATGAGCATAACTCAGCAAAAATGAAAATGACTGTGCAAAATAAGATTAACACTAAAAAAATGTCGCAGTTTCGCCCGAAAGGCAAAGCATCGATTGCGTTAGCAAATTAGTAGAGAGCTATTCGGAGTAGCGATTGTAGCTTTATGATGTGCATAAACTTGGACACATTGGCTTAGTAACTGAAATAACAATCGTGGTGTCA
Organism: Dermacentor silvarum; assembly: GCF_013339745.2. Taxonomy (NCBI): domain Eukaryota; kingdom Metazoa; phylum Arthropoda; class Arachnida; order Ixodida; family Ixodidae; genus Dermacentor; species Dermacentor silvarum. Next base: position 141,560,990 of record NC_051162.1, read on the forward strand.
GCGCGCACAAGCAAACATGAATAGATCACACAGAATGACCGCAGACAACGACTGTCAAAACGCTGGCAGCAAGCGCAGCCAGCCGCTGCAGCGGGCGAAGAATCGTGCGGTCTATCGCTTCAACGGAAACTGAGCGGCGAATGCACACCGCATAGAAAGGTCAGAGCCGTGTGGAGATAAGAGACGGTGCGGGCGACCGGCACCGCCAGGCAAAGGGCAGAGAAGAAGTTGTTGGCAGAGGAGAAGCTGCGCCCCCCCCCCCCTCCCCCCGTCTTCCCGTTTCTTGCTTACGCGTGGGAGATTGAGTGGCAAGATACGCCTTTGGTGCCGGAGCACAGCGCCGCCCCGCCTCCCTCCCTGCCATACCCCCTCGGCTTTTCGCGGGACGATCGCGTTTGCTTTCCACCGTGCGTTCGCTCTCCGTGTAAGCGCGCGGGGGAGTTCGCCCTCCGTGATAGCGTGCGTCCTCCGCGCGCTTTCGCTCGCGCATACGGCGCGCGGCGACGATTTTATCGCTCTTGGGATCTATACGGAACCTCACGGCGACGGCGAAGGCGACGGCAGAAATCCGGTTGAAGTGTCCATATAATTGCTATCGCAATAAAACCACTGAAATGGGTTCGGACAGGAGTACTAGGATAATGAAACACAAAACGATGATGGTAGACGTCATACTCATGAGCATGGCTCAGCAAAAACTACAATGACTCTGCAAAAAAAAGATTAACATTCAAACATCACTGAGATGGGTTCCCGACGAGGGTACTAAGTGAAGGTAATGCTAAAGGATAGTGGCAGAAGTCATAGTCATGACCATGATTCAGCAAAAATCACAGTGACTTGGCAAGAAAATATTAACACTCAAAAGCCATTGGAATGTGCTAGGATGTGGTAATAAGTGAAGGAAAAGGCTAAAGGTTGATGGTCAACGTCATAGTCATGAGCATGACTAATGCTTTCGCCTTAAGGTTTCTTAGGCGTAGCCAAAGGGACTCCTCAGGACTCATGACATGCGTGTCATGTCGGTCACGAAACAGCCGCCTATGTCTTGGTGCTCTCGTGGTCGTTTCGTTAACTTGGTAGGCTACCCGCACACTGCTTCACATAACATCAATTCCCACGGGGCGTGGGATCTGTCGGCTTTTTTTTAAGCATGGTCACCATGCGAGGAGGACGAAGAAACTTTATTAAAGGCCAGCACTAAGGCCCAGAAAAGAAGAGCGCTTGCTCCGCTAAAACCCGCCCATGATCCGCCGAGTCCGAGTGGAGCCAAGCACTCCAGGAAGCAGGGGAAGGGTAAGGGATATATGGAGATGGTAATGGCAGTTTTACATGAGTACAGTATGTGTTCTGTATCTGCTCTTACCTCTAGACAGTTGGGGCGCGAAGCACACAAAAGTGAAAGTGAGATGAAAGAATGGTGAAACAAACGATTTACAAAATAGACTGCTTGCGAAGTTTGACTTGCATGGTGTAACACTCGGTGTAACTAACAGAGCTTCGCTGCTCGACCATCTCCACGGAGTGGAAGGGGCGGTGGTTTTTGTTTTGTTAATCTTGTTTCGCTGATTCATTGTCATTTTTGCTGAGTCATGCTCATGACTATGACTTTTACCATAATCCTTTAGTGTTTCCTTCGCGTAGTACCCACGTCCGAATCCCTTTTAGTGTTTCTTTTTGAGCGTTAATCTTCTTTCGAACGGTCATTGTCATTTTAGGCGGCTGTTTTATGACGTACATGACACGCATGTCATGACATTCATGTCTTGACCTATCACTTATGTTCGTCATACACTCTTGTCATACTATGCAAATTTTGGTACCTACGAAGTTAACGAAGCGATCATGAGAGCACCAAGACGTAAGCGGCTGTTTCATGACGTACATGACATGCATGTCATCACACTCATGTCATTGACATAACTGATAGGTCATGACATTCATGTCATGAACTATCATTTATATTCGTCATACAGTCTTCTCATACTATGCCAATTTTGGTACATGCCAAGTTAACAAAACGACCACGAGGCTTTCATCCAGAAAGACCCATTGTGCACCTTTCACGAAATCATATCACACTACCACTTGGTAACGAGGCGGTTCTCTCCTCCTCACCCAAAACTAAATAAACCACGAGCTAGCACGCTCAGAATGGTACAAACCCGCACGTACCCCACTCCGCGGTCCCGCAGCAGGATAGACCCAGACTTCCCGCAGTCGTGCCCCAAATGCAGAGCCGATTCATGCTCTTTTGATCATATGCTCTGGCTGTGCCCAGCCACATAAAACTCTATACTTGCCACAAAGGAACAGTGGGGGGAGTTCCTAAGAAGCGACCACCACCACATCCAGCTCTTGGCAGTCCAGAGGGCCCACGACATCGCAACCGGATTTCGCCTCCCGATGCCATCGTGGGCGGAGCCACTGACTTGACCTGAGGCTCCGGAGCCTTCGGCTCCCCCTGACCACAATTTCTCAGGACCAATAAAAGATATTGTCACCGTCACAAGAGAGCACCAAGACGTAGGCGACTAGATAGATAGATAGATAGATAGATAGATAGATAGATAGATAGATAGATAGATAGATAGATAGACAGAGACTGTCAAAGTGGCACATGTATGCCAAGGAATGCTTTGCATTTAAAAATGAATTACGTCACCGCACGATGGCGGCATCTGGACTAGCTACACCTACGCGCTTCAGGCCGAGTGCGTAGTCACTTCTAGTCAGTTTGCGCCTTCTTTGCAAGTGACCGTCATAATATTTCGCTCGCTTTAGCTGACCATGGCAGCAATGTTCAGGTGTTATTTTTTAGATCTTCTGGAGATTAGTTCACAATATCGAGGAATGATCACCGAGGCTGTGGTCACACAAAGGCAGTGCGTGATGTCACGCCAATAGAACTGCGCCACCAACTGTTACAGTTAGGGCAAAACACGGCCAAACAAGCCGCGTGGTGACAAATTGCGCCACCGTTCTGCCACAAAAAATTGGCACCATATTAGCCATATCACCACAGAGGAGGCGCACTTGCCCTTGACTTCGAGTTTTGCTTCCGGCGGCCAACGTCACGATAGATGCTTCCCTAGCTTCAGCCTCAATACTGCGACATGTCAAGTTCGTTTCATCACTTTTTGACGACTCATTACCGCATCCGATATCGTCGACTTTCTGGTGGCTAAACTTCAGTTCTTGCTTCAGTGACACGTGTGACTATTCCGCATGAGCACGTTAGGAGCGGTTGCTTAATTGATGGCACTGTTAGCTATATCTCCTTGAACCTCGTTTCCTTATCATCAATGCTCTTAATTTTTGACAGCCAAGCTGTTTAAGCTGGAGGTAGTCCGATGGTGTACGCAGAAAATTCCTCCATCTGGAGATGACGTCACGGGCGTCGCCTAGCAACGGAGCGCCACCTCCTCAACACAGCTGCACCACCACCTCCTCTCCCCGCCGTCGCTCGCGCCACAGCGCCACCTAGCGACACCTGGCCTAACCTCCCCAGTAGCGCCGCTCACTCCTCCGCCGTAGCTCTGCCTAGCTTCTCTCCATTGCCGCGCGGGGGCGAATCTAGGCAATGACGTCATTCCAGAAAATATAGCTCTGCGTCGCCGAGGCGCGGAGACACACTTTGCCTCGTGAGTTTGCGCCGAGCACATGGGTCGTCCTAAGAATATCGTCACGCCTGAAGATGAGGAACAGCTGCGCGAAAAGCGCCGCGCTGCCACTCGTGAGCGACTCCGAAGACTTCGCACCGATCCAGAGTTTCCCCAGCACGCCACCTGATGCCTAGAAAAGCCAAGCTAATAAAAATACCATGGTAAAGCTAATGAAAAGGCCAAATTAAAACTAACAGAGAGTAAAGTTGAAGCTAGGGAAGGGCTTCGCTGTTTGCTCAGACTTCGCACCACTAGTGTGAAGCTGCCCCCATTTATTTACCTCGCCGTCGTTTTGAATACATTTGTTACGTACATCCTCTTCCGTGCACCAGCTTATCCTGCACCTCCCCCTTTTCATTTGTTAGTGGAACCGTGAGCTAAGCGGACATAAAAGCACTCCTAAGAAAAGCATTCGCTGCACAAAGGGAGACAAGTCCCCGTGTCTAAGCGTTGGTTCCAGTAACATTGCTTGTTCTGCCTCTGGTAATTCTTTCACGTTGGGGATGCAACACGAAGAAACAATTACAGATAACATTCGTTCTAACACCGTTCGAGATAGGCTTATTATAGTTTCGGCTGTGACGAATATGAAGACTTAATTATATGTTACGACGTTTGGATGGTTCTTCTTTTAGTTTCTTCACGCATTATTGGCAACATGTAAGACATGAATCAAAGCTTCAAATGTTTGTGCATTGTATATCTGCATAAGTTTGCCACGCAGTGCAACCTGGAAAATTCTACGTATCCTCTTTATTTTTTCTGCAAACACTGCCAACAAACTGTATGTAATGAAGCAATTGTGTTTCTGGGAACCACTGATAACTGTTTGTTTTTTACAAGGAACGTGCTGAAAATTATTTTACAGATTTCTAACCGCTTTACAGGAACTCACAATGTGCCTAGCTACGCCTTCGTAGAGAATTATGCCGCTGTCATTTCTGCACGAATATTTGGTCCCCCTCCACAATAATAAGGAACTAGACGGCAGACCAAGACAATGTAGCGTAAACCTTGCATCTCAGGAAGGAGGTGTAAAATATTCGACGCGACAAAATTTATCCTATCTTTATCGCGAAACAGATATACTTACCTTTAGCACATCCGCAAAGGTTGGTCTGCCATGGTAGTCGAAGTCTGCTGCCCCTATGGTAAAAACAGAAACAAGTATAACGAATATCATTGTAGATATTCGAATGACGCACTTCGAAGCCGTCTGACAAAAAGGCAGCTGTAGGGTGAATATATATAAAATATAGGCTTGTGCGTCAGCGTTGTTTGAGTATTCAATGCCGATAAACTCTCCTTGTTCGTCGGCAGTTGAAGAACCGTAAGCCCGTTCGGCAACTGGAATTTGACCTCTGTGAACACCTGCGTGTCACTTACGTTTACAAAGCCCTTTCGTGCACCCACATAGAAATAGTATCTCGTGCTTCTGTGAATTATTTTATAGCTTTTCTACGCAGCACCACTCGTATTAAAGCATTCTTGCTGAATATGCATACTTTCAGATACCTTGAGATGGTTCAGCTAAATGCACACGTAAGACGAATGAACCAGAAGAGTCAATATTTATGGTCTAAGCAGTCACGCCGAGGCTTCGTCGTTGGCACAGAGATTTGCGGATCTACTGAGGCTGAAGTGAAAAGGGAAAACGCTTTTTGCTCACACTTGCAGACGTGGCCTTCACTTTGATACTCAAACAAAAGCTCAGACTGCATTTTAGGATTGTATACTGCAAGTGCAGCTTTATATCGACGGAGTTAAATTTTTGGCCACGAGTATTTGACCCCAAATATAACAAATATACGGCAATGATCGCATGTAATTAAACCAACGTCAATCGTATTTCATTCATTATAGACAATGGTAATTTGCTAAGGCTTTTAGCATGATTTCTATTTCTAGTGATAGAATGATTTCTATTTCTAGTGACTGGGAAATGAATCTGGTCTATCGTTATCTTTAGCTCTCGCTTTATGTCAACAAGGTAAAACAAGATATTTTGAGAAAATTTACTGGCTCGGTATTTTTAAGCCAACTATAAAATAATGCTCAAGCGCGTTTTAAGGAGTCTGCAGATTTAAAAATAAATTACAGCACAACTCATCTCTCAGTTTCTGTCGACGGTAATGCGAATAGCAATCCGGCGATCTAGCTACAGACCATATTTCTGACGTCCCGTTCATTTAACGCATGTAGTGGTAATTCCAAGACTCGTCCATTCGGCTGTATGCCACATACTTTTATATCGTGCCACTTTGCTATGGCACTCGCTTGCCAAGGTCGCCCATGATCACGGAGGCCTGATGACGACTGCATGACGCTGACGCAGTGGAGATAGAATGACGAAGAATGATACTGACACGTATATTCACCGTCACAACCACGTGGCCATATCGATGGAACAACCAAGGCGTGTAACGAAGACGGCATGACGACAATGATTTCAATTTAACGTCCTAAATTATGAGGCTGGTATAACGACGATGATGTGACAACGGCGACACGAGGACGAAGTGGTGACGCCACTTTTTTGCCGATGACGCTATGCTATCGACTGGATGAAGGCAGTGTGACGACGATCGCACTACCAAGATGGCATGGCAAAGATGGTATGACAACGGATGCCTGATAGCATTACGGTGACTGCATGACGACAGCACGACTACGATAGAATGGCGAACAAGGAATGACGTGGAGGGCATGACGACAATGGGAAGACAATACTGATGTGATGACGATGGGGAAATGCTAGCGTGACGACGATATGCTAGATGTGTCAGCAATCTATAGGGTTATGCAAGTTGCCCGATTTAAAATGAGGAATCACTTTACCAGTTGTCTAGTCAAAGGAGAAGGCACTGTAGTTAAGCCATCTACTAAAAATTATGGTAACTATGATGGCGCTGTATTTTGCAATGCTTGGGAGAAACTTGGAAATAACACCGTCAATACCACACGATGATGACTGCTTTATCTTGAACATTTTGACACCAACGCCTACTTGGTCGAAGGTGGTGGAATGCGTCGTCAGAAAGGAAACGGATAGAAAAGGGGCGTAATTACTTATATTTACTGGAAAGATTGATTGGGCAAACGTACTGTTAATTAGATAAGCGCAAAGATAATTCAGAACGTGATCCTCTCAATTGTTTAGGAGGCCTATATGTTATCTTTGGTACATTCGATATTGACACGTATTCATGTTTATCTTTCGCCGGTGGCCGCTTTCCATCGCTCGGCGCAGGACGCGTCTGCATTGGAAGCTTCTCGAACGTTATCGATGCTTCTATCCGTCGTCTGTGGTCACCGACGCTCACGTGATCTGATTGTATGAGCGACGCGAATTGTCTAGAACATTCTGGAAGACAAGCGGGCACCACGGATTAATCTGGAACGTTCGATGACTCACGTATAAAGCCGACGCGTTTCACCGCTGATCATATTTTCGACAATCGCCGACTGTCTTCGCCGCTTTCGTTGTGCTTCGATGTTAGTTTGCTTTTGTGGGCACAGGTTCGCCAAATGAAGAATCAGTTTCGTCATACACAGTTTTTCGAGTGTTTACTTCAGCGTCACTACTACGTGACAATATTGTTCCAGAAACGTGTTGACTTAGGAGTTATCAGAGACGATAAGGTTAAGTTAAAGAAAATGAATTTGTACGTGTTCGCAGCGTATGTATATGCCAACCGTCTATCACACTTTATTGACCTATGGCAGAACGGATCAGTCTGCGTTTCTTATAACCTTTTTAGGTGGTTGTTATACCAAGGGGCATTAGAAGACTTATCCAATTTTCTAAGTGAAATATATTTGCTGATGATATGTGTTATTATAGTTTAAAAAACATTTTTTGAACGGATAGGTTGACATGTGTCACGAGGAAGCGGTCAGGGAAAGCTGAAAGTTCACAGTTAATAGCGTAAAGTATGTTAAAGTATGACTTTTTGCAGTCATTGCAAAAAGATTGCTAAGATATGCGCTGTTGATCCTCACTTCTATGCCTTCCCATTGTAATAGCTTGAATAATTCTTCTCAGCATGCAGTGAATAGCGCTAGACAAATTTGGTCTCCTCGCCTGAGCCTTTTCTTGTTATGTAATGTTTCAGATTACTTGTGGAAAAGCAAGGTAGCTGTGAAATCTGTCTAGATATTTCTCAGGACATTAACGGGGGTATCGCTTATGTACTGCTTTGTTCCTATGGGAATAATATGGGCTAATACTTTCTCTCTACTAAATAACGAAAAAAAAGGTATTATAGAAACAGTTTTTATTTCGTTTCCGCAAAAGAAGTTCGCTGTTTCAGCCGAACATCGGAGATTACAGAGCGATAGCAAAGAATAAACAGCTACACTATGCAAGGCTCGCAGTATTATCGGTCACAAAAATTGCAGTGAACATTGGCTTACTAATTAATTAGGAAGCATGGGCTCACGCGTAGGCAGGTAGACATGCAGATATTTCCCTAAATAACCACTGGCACTAGTTGTCCCAACGCTGGCGTGATCAAAACTCCGGCAACAGAGAAGGAACACTTCGCACGGCCTCTGGCTTCACCGCCTTTAGGCAACATGAGATTACGTGTCCTCCCACAGAGGGTGTCCAGGAACACAGCACATACGAAGCCATCTCGTCTCCCCCTGAGGTTTGCAATCACCGCAGATCACCTTGAAAATATGGCTCGTGAGCCGCGTATGCGTTCAGCCGAGCGGACAACCATGTGCAACCACGGCAGGGCTAGACGGGCAGACGCCCGCTCATCTCACCCCTCCTCCCTGCGCGTGATTGGTTACGTTAGCACGTGCTCACCTACAACTCCCCCCTCCCCGCTCGCGCAGAATCATCATCATCATCATCATCAGCCTATATTTTATGTCCACTGCAGAACGAAGGCCTCTCCGTGCGATCTCCAATTACCCATGTCTTGCGCTAGCGTATTCCAACTTGCGCCTCCAAATTTCCTAACTTCATCGTCCCATCTGGTTTTTTGCCGACCTCGAGTGCGCTTACCTTTTCTTGGTATCCATTCTGTAACCCTAATGGTCCACCGGTTATCCATCCTACGCATTACATGGCTTGCCAAGCTGCATTTCTTCCGCTTCATGTCAACTAGAGTATCGGCTATCCCCGTTTGTTCTCTGATCCACACCGCTCTTTTTCTGTCTCATAAAGTTAGTCCTAATATCTTTCGTTCCATCGCTCTTTGTGCGGTCCTTAACTGGTTCTCGAGCTTCTTTGTTAACCTCCAAGTTTCTGCCCCATATGTTAGCACCGGTAGAATGCAATGATTGTACACTTTTCTTTTCAACGACAGTGGTAAGCTCCCAGTCAGGATTTGGCAATGTCTGCAGTATGCATTCCAAACCAATTTTATTCCTCTGTAAATTTCTTTCTCGAGATCAGGGTCCCCTGTGAGTAATTGACCTAGATAAACGTACTCCTTTACAGACTCTAGAGGCTGACTGGGGATCCTGAATTATTGTTCCCTTGCCAGGCTATTGATCATTATCTTTGTCTTCTGCATATTAATCTTCAACCCAATTCTTACACTTTCTCCATTAAGGTACTCAATCATTTGCTGTAATTCGTCTCTATTGTTGCTGAATAGGACAATGTCACCTGCAAACCGAAGGTTGCTGAGATATTCGCCGTTGATCCTCACTCCTAAGCCTTCCGATTCTAAGAGCTTGAATACTTCTTCTAAGCATGCAGTGAATATCATTGAAGAGATTGTGTCTCCTTGCTTGACCCCTTTCTTGATAGGTAACTTTCTACTTTTCTTGTGGAGAACCAAGGTAGCTGTGGAATCCTTGTAGATATTTGCCAAGATATTCACGTATGCCTCCTGTACTCCTTGATTAAGCAATGCCTCTATGACTGCTGGTATGTCTACTGAATCAACTGCCTTTTCATAATCTATGAAAGTCATATAGAGAGGTTGATTGTACTCCGCAGATTTCTTGATTACCTGATTGATGACATGGATATGTATGGATCGTAGAATATTCCTTCCTGAAGCCAACCAGTTCCCTTATTTGGCTGACGTCAAGTGTTGCCCTGATTCTGTTGGAAATTATCTTGGTGAATAGTTCATACAATACTGAAAGCAAGCTAATGATCGCGCATGTTCAAGTGACTCCCAAAACTGGGCATGTCGATGGGTGGCGCACAACCAGCCACCCGTGATTCTTGGCTCAGCCGGGAACACTTTGCTTCCCGCCCGCAGGATACTGCGCGCGGGGCACGATTGGGTCTTATTGCACTTCCAATTTTCAAACATCAAGGTGACGGCAATGTCAAATGTATAGTCCACATAATTGCTATCGCAATAAAGTTATTGCTAATGAACAATGAAAGTAGTAACAAACAGATGTGCGTGTAAGAGGGGGTCGGGGATGCCGCAGGTAAAAGCGACTAGCACAATTCCCATACAAAAATACTTCCTTACTTTCTTTAGAACTCTTACCAACTTTCTATCAACTTTAGTAACACTCTATGTACTTTTACTTTCTATTAACACATCTTACAAGAAAGTTGGTAGGATCTGTCTTTACTTCGGTTTGAAGAAAGTTTGTTTAAAGAAAGTTTAAAGAAAATTGTTAGGCTCTTTTTTAACTTTCGTTTGTAGGAAGTTTTTCAAAGAAAGTTGGTAGGCTCTGTTTTTACTTCGGTTGAAAGAAAGTTTCTTTAAAGAAAGTTTTAAAAAAGTTGATAGGCTGTGTTTTAACTTTTGTTTGTACGAAGTATGTTCAAAGAAAGCTTAAAAAAAGTTAGTAGGCTCTGTTTTTATTTTCGTTTGAAGAAAGCTTGTTTAAAGCACCATTAAAGAAAGTTGATAGGCTCTGTTCTTGTTTTCACTTGAAGCAAGTTCGTTTGAAGAAAGTTTAAAGAAAGTTTAAGGAAAGTTGGTAGGCTCACTTTTACTTTTAAAAGTCTTTACTTTTGTGTAAAGAAAATTATAACAATTGTATTTGTTTCATTTATTTGCTCATTTAACACTGCAATAAAGAAGCATAAAATGCAATATCGGTAATACAATAATTAGTACGAATAAACTAAGTGTCATACTGATAATTGCTTCCTGCAGTTTAAGAGAAAGCGAGGAGACAGAATAATTTTTGTTATTACGCGTGCATATATAATTAGCAGTAGCTAAGGTAAAATATCTTAGCCTGCCCCAGTGAAATTGTATATAACGTTTTCCTGCTTCAAAAAAAAAGGTAGTTGTACACTGACTGGTACTCGAACCCGAGTTTTCTGCGTGTGAGGCAGAGACGCTACCACTACTCCACGTATTATAGCAGCATCAGCAGGAACTATACAATTCCTTGACTTTCTGACATGTCGTAAGGCCATTTATTTGTTTTCACGACGCTTACCTTTTTTCGGAATTCGGCTTCTTAAGAAACCTTTCCTTTACGATTTTATGCAAACTATACACAAAACTTTCGCAAATGCAGTACCTGCGGTCACTGTTAAAAGAGCCTTTCTTTTCAAAACTGCGGGTGATTCTTGTGTTGATATATTCGCGGGATTCGAACGGCAGCAAGGATTCCGTAAATGCTTGCTTGGGCACAGAAGTGAATAATTTACGATTGTCAGTTTACTGAGTAGTCAGTTGTGTACCTGGCATGGCCGTATACGTCTGTTTGTTTGCGCTTGAGTGCAAGCAGTACGCCTGTTGCACTTCAGCCGAAGCTTCAGCTGGGCCGGTATTTTGTAGCGATGACTTTAATGTCATAATGCCTTTTCGCGCTTATCGCGCTTTGTGAGTGGTCAGAGCGACGGTGCGCTCGCTTTATCAACGTTGATATCGTGAGCGGACCGTCGCTCTGACCACTGACAAAGCGCGATAAGCGCGAAAAGGCATTATTACTTTAAAGGCATCGCTACAAAATAGCGGCCCTGCTGTATCACGCCACCATCGCTACGTTTTGTTACCTTTATTCCTGACGCCTAAGAGGAAATATCGTCTCATCAATTTAAGATGAGGGCACATATTCTTGAAAACACTACACTTGACGCCATAATTAACCTGTATATGGGCGGTGACCACGGATATCTGCTCGGTAAGTGTCATATTAACCCGTACACCGTCCGTCATTTCAAGCAGACGGAGCCGAACGGGCGGCGCGTGGATTGGCTCATGCTTCAGCTACGACTTCCCTTGAGTGACAAATGCGAATCTCGAAGGCTATGCTCCTGAAGCGATGCGAATCAGGGAGGCAGGTTCCTTTTTGTTAACCGCAGTGTGGCGCTGCTGCAGTGTTTTGTTGCCAATTAATCCAATCCAATCCAAGTTGCTGTTGTGCATGGACCACGTTGGCTGTGCGCGAGTGGTCGTTGCAGTGAGGTGGTAGGTGAATTTTATATTAGAAGTGCCTAGGCAAAATGTGCTTCTTATCGTGTGCATTAACCATCACACAACCTCTGGACTCGTGAAATGCCGTGTGTTCGCCGTGGGTTTCGTGCGATACGCCAGTGTCAACAGTGTCTTACTGCGCCCGTCCAAGCTGCCTTTGTTCCCGCCTGCCTGCGCTCTCTCGTGAAAAGCCTGGTACTGGGGCTTCATCTCAGTGTATGGAAGAATTTGTTGTAGGTTGTGCATTCGTGGTGCTGTAGTTCATCGGCAGCTCTACAGTGTTTTCGCCCGAAAGAGAGTTGGTGCCACGGTACCCGTGAGACGAAAGAGCGTTTGTTGACTACGTCTTGAAAGGTAAGCAAGTTTGGCGCTTGTGCGCGTTGTTGTAGCTTATAGTTCATGTAATGAGCTTTGTGTAAAAAGAGCAGAGCGCATTCTGAGCGTAAGTTGTCCATGTTTCATGCACATTTTGTGCACATGTAGTAAGCAATTTTACGAAAGCTTCTGTTGATGTTATCGTGTACTATCGTGAGCAATATGAGCTCGAACACGGGAGTGCGTGGAAAATAGCCTCAAAACCTAGATAGCGTCATACGTGGATGGCGCTGCCGAAACCGGAGGGGAAAGGAGGGGCGCTCTTACGCTAACTGTTGGCACTCCCGCTTCGCTAGCGTACAAAAAAAAAAAAAAAAGATAAAAAGTGGCGTATCCGAACGCTCAGCCAACACCGCCTAGATTTAATACAAGCATGACCTGTGCATTATAGCAGTCTACGTCACAGCCGATATCTCAGCAGCTGCATAGCCTGATAGGTCATTTGATGTAGATGTGCGCGTTGATGTGAATTGATATCACCACTAGCGGCCAGTGACATGCTACAAGCTACCGTTTTGCAGCAATGATATCGAGGCGGGAGTGTGAACAGCCAGCGGAAGCGCGGCGCCCTTTCCAATTTGTTTCCAAAAGCGGCCGCTGCAAATCGGCCGATGTAGGGTTCGAGGCTATTTTCCACGCGCTCGCGTGTTCGAGCTCGCATTGCTCACGATAGTACTTGCATTTTCCTGTGAAGTATGCTACCCCGTCTGATTGCTCTGTTATGTTTGGCCGAGTTGGGTTCCAAGCCGGGAGAAGAAGACGCCGGGAGAAGGAAGAACGTACTTTTAATGCGGCATGCTTGCCGAAAGAAGGTGTACAAAAAGAAACGCCAGCGGCGTTATCCGCAGTCCTTTATAAAGGAACGCCGTGATCAAAGGGCGAGTGAAAACATATCAGTGCACATGCTCCAAACAAATTATCGTCCGGAACAGATGAGCCAGACTTGGGCGCCGGCTGATAAGCGGTGCGCAAACCCAACAGCTCTGATTGAATGGGAACACAATTATGGAAACACTGCAAGTTACTGTTTGTTGGGTAGTTTCCCGGCAGAAAATTATTCCCTATTTAAGCATTTCCCCGAGTACACTGCAGGTGTGTATACGTCGATGTGTCATGGGCTTCACGCGTTGGCACAGGATAGCTATGTTTGACGCTTGCGCACATATTAGCTTGTATGAAGAGTTTTTTGTATAGAGTTCACTTTCAAAGCCCGCATCGCGAGAACCTGTCTGTATTCTATATTGAACTATAGAACCTGTCGTGTTCTATATTGCAAGGCAGATATACGCAGATATTGCAATGACGAGGTTTCTTTTTAATCGAGACATCCCAATCAGACGCTGGCTTTTACTATATGTACATATTCATCTAAATAACAGTATGCCAGCTCTTCCAGTCATAGGTAATGACTGTGCCTTGTAGTAATAAAGTAAAGGCTGCGATTTCGTGGCGCTACTTTGCGCTCTATCCTACGTCACTCTTACCACCCACCGTGAACAGCCGGCTATTACAGTTCATAACACGGGCGGCGCGTCGGTCAAACCACTGACGAAGAGCAAGAAGGAATATCATGTGCTCAATATTTTTTTTCATAATCCAATGCTCTTTTGCTTTATTACATATTTTAGTTTCGGTGATTTTTCTGGTAGTCTTATGTTTGCTGCATTGCCGCATGAAATCTCACTTGTTACAACATAACTGTGTAACCTCCTGAGATATGATGGAAAGATTCGTACGAGACGCGCATTAATGTAGCTGCTAGTGTGAGGCACTTTGCAATTCAGTATTACTCTGATATGACAGGTTTCTTGATTCACATTGCAATAAATTATTTATTTCTTGCAGTTGAAGGCTATGCGGATTCTGGAGGCATCCCACAGGAACCTGCAGCACTGCTGCAAGCCGGAGAGCACCACTATAAAGCACCTGATCTGCGTGCTTTTACAAAGGTGCGTACAAAACTGTCATTGCATTGTGTGTTGTAGGATATGTTTCTGTAATATGCAATCATTTTACTGTGTGCCATTTTCATGATTTCTAGTGGCAAATCACTTGCATATCACTTTTGGTCATCTGGGGGGCCCTCAGTTTAATGAACTTACCTTTAACTAGCCTCCTCTGAGCTAAATATAACCCTGACTTGATTAACTGCATGATAAACTCTGTAGAGACCGTATATTAATCTAGTCAGTTTGCCTTTTTAAGATAATCGTTGAGAAGCATGAGGTCTCGAGATGTGTATCTTTTTGTCATTTTTATTATGGAGTATTGTGAAGCTCACTTCTCACACTATTGCCTGTGCGTCTATATTGTTCCCTCTAATCGCTCACACTTATGTATTGCGTACCGTACTTCATCTCCTAAAATTAGCATACAAACAGCAAGATTTTCGTCTTTATTAGATAGCTGCTGAATCCCTAGCCACAGTATGAGAAGGTAATTCCTCAAGCATATAACTAACCAATAAACTTTTAATGTGACAAGTTCAATATGCACCCGAAGTGCAGGTTGGCTTCAAGCAGGAAGCTGGTCTCCTTTGTATTTTACAGAAATTTGAGGTGGTAACGCAAACTGCTAAATCACAACAATCCGCACAGCGCAGTAGTTACAAGCCACCACGACAGTGCAGCGGAATGCTGAGTGTTCGCCGTTACATTGGCACTTTTTTTTCTGCGGGCAGTAGCAAGCCACGACAGCGCAGCTGAATACTCAGCGTTTGCCTTTACATTGGCATTTTTTTCAGCGTGTCTCTGCCCTTCTCCAGTTGACATTGGATAAAGCTTGTTCTTTGCTGCCACTTATCTGAAATGCAAACAATCCTTTTTACCTTTTCTTTCATATTACTTGACAGCTGTCTAATACACAAGCTTCCAGTGACATGGTAACAGTGCTCACTACTGCCCAATGTGTGCATCTGTGGTTTGTGGTACCACATGCTCACTACCTTGGATTTACTGAGATGTCACAAGGAAGCTTGCTTCATGCTCAAGCTGCGCTGCACTTGGTGGAAATATTGAAATAGACACTTTTTAATATAATAATTTGTTGTGGTTTTAGCAAATTGAGTTTTGAAACTGAATAATGCGCACTAGAGGGTCTATAAAAAAGTTTTCTACCACCTAAAGATATCGTTTAGGCAAAAAGTGCTTTACGCATGTCATGGCATTTATTGAGTTAGGATATCTATGTGTGGCAAGGCAGTCTGAAAGAACATTCGAAGTCAAATTCTGACTGCATCATGGATTACAGATAAGTAATATA
>NC_051162.1:141576759-141613521 GCF_013339745.2 Dermacentor silvarum
GGAACTTCGATGACTCATGTATAAAAGCCGACGGGTTTGACCCGCAGATCAGACTTCAACGATCGCCCACTTTGCCGCTATCTTTGTGCTTCGATTGTTGCTCGTCTTGTGGGAACAAGTTCGCCCAATAAATAGTTAATTTCGTCATTCACAGTTTTGCTACTTCTGTCATTCACCGTCACAACCAGGTAACTTTATCGATGGAACAACCAAGGCGTATAAGGAAGACAGCATGACGAGAATGATTTCAATTTAATCTCCTAAATTATGAGGTGGGTATAACGACGATGACGTGACGACGACGACATGAGGGCAAAGATCACGACGATGGTGTGCCGATGGTGTAGCCAGAATGCCGACGATTGCACTACTAAGATGGCATGGTGATGATGTTATGACAACGGATGCATGCTAGCATCTGTTTGACGACAAAATAATCACGACTGAATCAGGATATCATGACTACGATAGAATGACGAACAAGGAATGACGTCAATAAATCGACGAAGCTGGTGTGACGTCTAGGGCATGACGACAATGGGAAGACAATAATGATGTGATGACGATGGGGAAACGCTAGCGTGACAACGAAGACAAGAAAAAGGCATGAGGACAATAGGATGAGGACGACCGCATGATGACAATGGTGTGACCAAGACTGTCACGAAACCTGTATGACGACCATAGCTTCACGTCAAACAGCATGACTAGAGTCGGATGACGTAGCTGGAGTGATAATTATGGCGCGATAATTATAGCATCACTACGATGGTCTGAAAATGGAGAGATGCTAGCGGCAGGCGATGATGGCATGACAAGGGCGCCATAATTGCAGTTGAATGACGGCATTATGATTACAAGACAAGACGAAGACAGCTTGATGTGGATGGAACGCTGAAGGCGGCATGACGACAATTGCATGAAGACGATGGAATGACGTTACTGGAGTGACGACAATGATTAAACGACAGCGTGAGGACGACGACGACATGACGACGACTGCGTGACGATGACGGCGGGATGCCGATGGCATGACGACAGTCGGATGAGAAAGCTCGAATGACGATGATGCAATGACCACGATGGCATCATGATGCCGAACACATATCTAGTGACCCAAGCTACTTGGACTGCTGGGTCGGAGTAGAAGACCGTCATTATGAGATGGATTCTGGCGACATTTCTTGCTTCACTATAGTGGACCTGGAGAAGCCCAGCCAAACTAGTCACTTATTGCCTAGATAAATTAGATAGATAATAAGGCTCAAATTGGCTGACGCGAATGCTGTTACGACCCCAATACCTTATTTGGTCGCGCGGTTGTCTATGGTTGAACGACGTAGTTGAGATGGGAGGTGTGGTCTATGATGCTGTAGGGACTATCACATCGTGGAAGAGTCTCGATTAAGCGCCAGGGCTGTGAGGTGGGATGCACAGCCCTACATGAAAGCCAACGGGAAAACATTGCCTTGGCAGGCCATTTTTTTGTCGCAGCTTTTGGCGACCCTGAGCGGTGGTTGTATAGAAAAGAGCCAGCTGGCAACAGACTTATGCTTCAGTGGCTACTTCAGATACTGGCACGCATTCGAAAGCGATGGGTCGATATTGGGGCAAAGTGTCCAGTGCGCATGAGGGCTTTAGTCCGAGCAACAGGAGGAATGGCGAAAAGCCAGCTGTAGCTTGCATGCGGTATTATACGCGCGCGTAACGAACGCCGGAATTGTGTCCCAGTTAGTGCTAGCCGAAGCAGTTGAAATTATGTTGTTGAACTGCTCAGCCAATCCATTTGTTTGCGTGTGGTAGGTAATAGACTTTCCATGAACGTTGTTGCATTCACCGAATATGGCTTTCTTCTCTGACAGGAATACGTGGCACATGTCGCTGAACAGCCCACGTAATGAACCGTGCCGAATAGAGGAGCTCCGCAAAATTAAGGAAATTATCGAATATCCTTCAAGGGAAATTTCTGAGGTGCGAACACACACACACACACAGAGAGAGAGAGAGACAGAGGGAGCTGGTTGCTATACCAAGGGGCATTAGAAGAGAGAGAGAGAGAATTAACTTTATTAAATGTCCTGAAGGGGCCTGGGCACCCCTTACGGGGGCCGGCCCGGTGGCTCCGCCCATGTGGGGACTGGGAGTCGGAGCTCGCCAGCCACCTGTTGGGCCTTCTGGACGGCCTGGTGTTGAAGGGCCCTGTCGGGGCTCCTGAGGTGGTTGATCCAGTCGTCCTCGGTGGCAGGAGACCCGAAGCAAGCGTTTAGCGCGGGACACTGCCACAGCATGTGATCTAAGTCGCACTTTGGATTTTTGCATTTAGGACATTCTGGCCTTAAATCTGGGAGGTATTTGCTGCATATATAGGGGTTGGGGTAACTGTGCGTTTGCAGCAATCTAAGCGTTAATTGTTGTGCTTTATTTAGTGTTGGGTTAGGTGAGGGGAATTCCTTTCTCGATAACTTATAGGCCGAGCAAATCTCGTGATAGGAGAGGAGTGGCTCCGGGTGCGTGTTGGGGCTCCCGGTCGGTGAGCCGGCCCGCGTACCCGCGCAGCGCGTAAGATCTCGCGCGAGGTTATGGGCTAGTAATGCTTGAGCGCGTGCCCTTCTTCGAGTATGATTATGCACCGCGTGCATATTCCTGGGGAAGGGTAGTACTGTGATTTTAGCACGAAGGTGTTGCGGTAATGGTGTTGGATCATTGACTTGAGTTGGGATAGGAAGACTTATGTGTGAGAGGAGTTCCCGGCCCGCAGCTGTCGAGGACAGGCGTATGAGCTGGGACGGTAGGGTGTTTGCTGCTGGTCTTGCTTTCGTCGGCGACGGCGCTGACGACGGCGGCGCACCAGGTAAGGCAGCTGGTAGCGATGTCGGCATTCCCGGTCGCCCGTGCGGTGTGCTTCGCCGCATAAGGCACACACTGGTTGGTTGCACACGTGTGGGTTGTCCGTTGGTAAGTGTCCGCATTGTTCGCATACCTTGGTTGAAAGAGTGGGGCACACGTCCTGGCGGTGGCCCACTTGGCCGCAGTTGCGGCAGGTGTCGATTTGACGCTTGTACAACGTGCAGCGGTAGATGACCTGGCCGCAGTAGACGTAGTTGGGCACTTTGAACCCCTTGAAGATCAGAATCACCGTTGCAGTGTTCTTGATGCGGCGCGCTCCCAGTAGACTTGGGTTGCGCGGTTGGATTAGCATGCGGTTGAGTGCGGCGTCGTCGAAGTCAGTGTCGACACCGCGAATCACGCCTCGGCTCGTGATACCGGCAGGTGAGAGGTAGGCCGTGACCGGGTGTTTCTGGTCGGTGAGGATGATCTCGGTTACTCGACTGTACGCTGCTGCATTAGTAGCGCTGGGCGTACTGACGACAAAAATGTTCTGCATCGAGTTGGGACAAATAATGTCCTCCTCCGTTACCGACGGCGCTAGCTGAGCTGCCATGGTTAGTGCGGCGAGAATCCTGTGCGGGCTGCAGGCTTGCACGTTGAGGCCGCCGCCCGGACGTACGATGACTCGATTTTGACTGCGTGGCATCGCTGGCAGCCGGCTCGCAGCTGCGACGTGTCGTAGAGTAGCGTTAGGCTTCGCTTTCGCGCCTCGTTGCGTTCCCGGCTGGCGGGCTGCGTGTGATTTCTCTCGCGATTCTTGCCGTCTTTTGAGAACGGAGAACCATCCGTAGCCTTGTAATTCCTCAGGGGTGACGTCGTCCCCTTCCATGGCAATCTGCTGCGGCATCTCGCAGCTGTCGTGCGAACGCCGTAGGCGGGAAGGCTAGGCCTAACCTCGCCTAGGCTTAGCTCGCCGGTGCAGCGAAACGGCCTCCAAAATGATGAAAAACGAGCCCACCTTGGTGAACCAGGTGTCGAAACGTTCAGGTGAACCTCGCGGATGAGAATCCGTGCAGCTCAGGAAGATTCGAGGTCGTTGACCGGTCAAAATTGGCATTCGCAGCCGGAGCCCAGGTGAGATGCGTCCGCTCGCTCCGCCGGTAACTTCTGTTCCGCATTAGAAGAGTTATTCAATTTCCTAAGTGGACTACATTTGCTGATGATATGTTTTACTGTAGTTTCAAGAGAAAACCATATTTCTTGGACTGCTAGGTTGACATGTGTCACGAGGATGCGGTGAGGGAAAGCTGAGAGTTCAGAGTTGCTAGCGTTAAAGCCTTTTTGCAGTCATTGGTGTATTTGATGTGTGTCTTGATATTTCACTTGCCATTTCACAGGGTCACTGGTGAAGCATTTTCAAGAGGAGTGGCTAGAATCAAGTCAAGCAATGAATATGTAGCAGGTGTGGCATGCCTTAGGTTGATAACTAGCTTTGCGAGGTTGAAATCTGAGCAAACGTGAAGACATGTTGTAGCCACTGCAGATTCCAGGTCAGGGAAAAGGCGTGAATTCGACCAGTGGATAGAATGAAAATTAAATTATCCGCGGAGACAGTGCGACGCGTGGTGTGCCACAGAGCATGGCTACGTATGCAAAGAAGAGACGTCGTGAACATGCACAGCGGGCACCGCAACGTCGAAGCACAAACGTCAAGGAAGCGAACGCGGGTGTTCTACTCTCCACCTCCAGGCGCCTTGCTCCTACGGCGCTGGCTTCCCTTTGCGGCGACAAACATAATTTCGCCGATTTCACAGACGGGGCATGTACGCTTGCGCGTAAAAGCAAGGTTGAACGATGGAATGGAACATACGTTTCGTTTAAGGTGCTATAAATTTTTTCTCCGAAATCGCAATCATTATTAGTGGTATCAAAACAAACACCTATGATAATTTTTAGGCAACTCCAGGGTAAATCTAAATTAGTAATCACATTCAAAAGAAATGAATCAGAATTTTATTTATTAGCAATTAAAATACCAACACTAATTCTGACGACACTGTCTAGCCGATTGTTGCACTAAAACAGTTCGCGTTTCTGTATTTTCTCAAAAAGCCAGCTTTTCTTTTGTACAAAAATATCAACTGGAGTAGCGTTAAATAAACTGCTCAAACTATCTCTTTTTAGAAAAATGCTCTGCAGGTAAATAAAATTACAGAATCTGGTGAAGATGCGCCTCGCCTTTTACTTTTTTCCCGCATTGACACGACCGGAATGCGGACATACAAGCAGCGACAGCATTGCTCGTGCTTCTGTAAATGTTTACTTGGTTATCAAATTTTTCATCGGCATTGAACTTGTAGAACTTCCACTCCGAAAAAAGTATTACTGTGACCAGCATTACTTCCATACTGTAGTCGTTTGGAGCCATCTACCTACCATCTATCTATCTATCTATCTATCTATCTATCTATCTATCTATCTATCTATCTATCTATCTATCTATCTATCTATCTATCTATCTATCTATCTATCTATCTATCTATCTATCTATCTATCTATCTATCTATATCTATCTATCTATCTATCTATCTATCTATCTATCTATCTATCTATCCGACCCAGTGACACAAGTTGTCTACCAGCTTGCGCCTCAAAGTGTGCGCTCATGGTCATGGTAGTTGCATCGTCTGCATTCGAGCTTCGGGATCTGACTTTTTTAATCCGTCATCGTAACTGCTTCTACGGTAACCCAGCGTCTCAAGTTGAAAATAGCATCACCCACTGCGTGTGTGCTCACGGTCGTGATGCTGCGGTGTTTATTGCGTCGTCGTTATTCAAGCTTTGTCATCCGGCTCCCCTGATACCATCGTCTTCACACCATCTTATTCATGCAGTCGTCATGCAATCATAGTCGCGCGCGGTCGTGGTCGTTCCATCATCTTTAGTCCGGCTTTGTCATCTGTCCCATCATGCAATTGTCTTGGCTTCATTGTTGTGATACAGGCTTCGTGATATAGTTGCCATCACACTATCGTTGTCCTACATTCATTTATCGTTGTTCAGGCTATCGTCGTCATTGCGTCGTCGGCATACAGTCGTCGTCATGCATTCGTTGTCATATCGTCGATGTCTTGCCTTCTCAGTCGTTCCATCATCGTTACTATTACTTGGACATCCGACTATCGTCATGCCATCATATTCGCTCTATCGTTCTACAACCATCATCAGTAACATTTTCCTTTTGTCTTACATGGCGTAGTCATCATACCGCATTTGCCAAATCCTTCGATGTCATTCCTTATTCTGTGTATCGTAATAATTCTATCATTACTTCGTCATTCTATCCTATATCGTTGTTATGCCGTTGTCGCAGTGGCATCGTCGTCTAACAGTTACCATCATGCATTCGTTGTTATGCATGACTTCATTATCCTGCCAGTTGTGGTCGTGCCATAGTCGTCGTACCAATTTCGACAACCACTCGTCGTCATCCTATTCACATCATTTCGTAATCGTAACGCTGTCGGCGTTATACCATCGTGATCATTTAACAAATGTCATCACATTGTCGTCAAGCCATCGTCCTGCCTTCGCAATTCCATCGTCGTCAGCGCGTCAGCGTCAAACAGCGGTCGTCATATCACCATGCTTGAAGGCGACCTTGGCAGGCGAGTGCCTTAGCGAAGTGGAACAATAGCGGAGTATATTGCATACAGCCGAAGCAAAGGAAGTTTCAGAGTGACCACTTCAAATATTGTATAAATGTGATTTCACAAATACATAGTTTCTCTACATTGCTCTAATGCTGATTGCATTACTATCGATGGTCATCGTGATGACTACCGCGCTCCCATACAACGTTGTGTAAGAAAATGCAATGCAAATTCGAATACGAATTTCGAATTTAATGGATGAATTTAATACCCTCCTGTATATCCCACAGGCGCTACACTTTTCTCCTTAACAATCACAATTGTGAACTTTATGAAAGATCTTCGGCATACAATGCAGAGAGAATTTCCATTTTCTGATTCTATGCATTAGTCACCCGATGTCTTAAAATTTTGTTCAAAGCGATGTGCTGAGTGTATATCACCGCGAGATTGAGCCGCGATCACCGGTTTACCCTCGCACGCTTTGACTCGCCCATATAGCATACGGCACGCGGCGACGACTTTATCGCACCTGGACTTTATGCACAACCTCATGGCGACGGCGACGGCAGAAATGCGCCTGCAGTGTCCATATAACTGCTATTGCAATAATATATGGTGGTCACTTGTGGGGAAACATAGTAAGGAGTGATCTTGGCCAGGATCGAGGCATGAGCCTACGAGAAAGCCTGCTAGTGGCTCTAGTTCCTATGTTCATCAGCGTATTTTACGTCCAGTGCAGGACGAAAGCTTCTCCCAGCGATATCAAATTACCCCAGTCTGGCGCTAACTCATTCCAACTTGCACATACAAATTTTCTTATTTCACCACACCACCTGTTCCATCAACTCAAGGCAGTCCAGAAGGCCCACGATGCGGCGGTGAGGCTTGGCCTTCCCATCCTGACGTGGGAGCGGCCCGCGGTCCTCCCTCCATGAAAATGAGGGGTGACTACTTCAGGACGTCAATAAAGTTTACTACCTACCTACCACACCGCCTAATTTTCTTCCATCCTCTACTGCACTTTTGTTCCCTTGGCAACTGATGGCCCACTGGTTATCTGCCCTACGCATTACATGACCTGCCCTGCTCACGTTTTTCTCCTAGTGTCAACTCTAATATAAGCTGTCCCCGTTTGCTTTCTGATCAACATCGTTCTCTTCCTGTCCCTTTACGTTACTTCGTACATTTTTCCTCTATCGCTTTTAGTGCGGTCTTAACTTGTTTGCGAGCTGCTTTGTTAACCTACAAGTTTCTGCCCCATTTGTTAACACCGGTAGAGTAAAATGATTTCACACTTTTTTTGCAACGCCACGCTTAAGCTCCCAGCCATGACCTTGTAATGGCTACCGTAAGCACACCAACGCATTTTTATTCTCTAAATTTTTTGTTGAGAATAGAACCACGGCAGCAGAGATTGAACGCTTCGTGCGGCTACTGGCGTCACCGCGGTTAGGGAACATGAGATTACGTGTCCTCCAACAGTGGGGGTCCAGAAACACCGCGCATACGAAGCCATCTCGTCTCCCCCAAAGTTTTGCAACCACCGCAGATCACCTTCAAAATATGGCGCGTGAGCCGCGTGTACGTTCAGCCGAGCGCACAACCATGTGCAACCACGGCATGGCTAGACGGGCAGACGCCAGCTCATCTGACCCCTCCTTGTGCGCGCTTGATTACGTTAGCACGTGCTCACCTACAACTCCCCCCTCCTAACTCGAGTTTCATCAAGTGGCCCGAAAAACTGGGCCTGCAGGCAGGGGGGGGGGGGTGAAACAAGCCACCATCCTTCTCGGCTCAGCCAGGCACGCTTTTCTTCCCACCAACAGCAAACGGCGAGCGGGGCACGAGGGGGTCTTATTGCATTTCCAATTTTTAAACATCACGGTGACGGCAATGACAAAATGTCGCCTGTAAATCTACATAACTACTATCGCCATAAAGTTGTTGCTACATGAACAGTGACAGTAGTAGCAAATAGATGTGCGTGTAAGAGGGGATCAGGGATGACGCAGGTAAAAAAGACTTGCACAACCACAGCCGGTTGCATAGTTTGGCCATCGTCGTAATAGCAAATGTACAAGTGTTAATGGCTCTGTTTGATGTCCTAAATTATTCGCTAAAATGCGAGGATTGTGCACTTTCATTTTCGTATTAGTTGTTTTTCTGGCACTTATGCAGATTTTCTTTATTACAGTGGTCAATTTTATGTTTAGAGAAAGTTCTGTTTCGATGGACATTACTAAGAAGTTCGGGAAACAATCATCCAAGTTGCTGGCGAAGAGATAAGTTTTGAAAATGGTAAGCTTAGCAGAGTTGTTTGCTCATAAGGCAGCTTAAGTTCACGAGGTGAAATACAAGCAAAGTATGTGAATCAGCTCTGAAATGACATTGAACTAGTTCTATTTGGAAATAAAGTATGACTACTGCGTTGGCTTAATCTGCATTGCATTTGGATGCTTCTTAGCAAACATCACATTCTCTCTCAATCAAAAATAATATTCCCGAATTTGGAGCCAGAGAAGTCGTGATAAAATGTGAAGCTTCGTACCTGTGTCAACAATATTTTTTTCATCATGAAATACCACAGAATCGGGCTCAATGACGCAGAAGATCAACGTCAGTTTCTTTATAACCTTTCACTTGGTATCCAGTTTTTCATGAAAATTCTAGATGCATTCCAGCATTGTCCTTTTATTTTGTTCACTAATTTCAGGCCTGCTTCCGCTGCTTTTTTGTCTGACGTCTTTCTGCAATACGTCATGCGTGCCGTCTCTTTACACATATTTGGTTTCATATTAATATACCTTAGGGGATTGTCTCAAAGCACCCTCTTTGCAAGAATGTACTTGTCAATTTGAGCTTCCGGGTGTAGTGCAGAAGGCAATACGTACCTCATTCATTATCTTTTTTTCGCGCTAAGAACAATTACTTGAAAAAAAAAGACCGGGGAACATTTCGCCACCGCTACTTGTCAGAGTACGCGATACCATGCTTGTAAGTTGGACAGATATATATTTTATATACGTATAATGAAGTACGATTTCACGCACATGCTGAAATATGCAGTAGAATCTTCGTTAACGGAAATTGCTCAAATGGAACAAGATATTTATGATTCTTTGCTTTTCCTATAAGTCAAGGCAAGAAAGAACGTTCGCTAAACGGGACCCATTTTTTTTCTAGCTCATAGTAAATGTAACTGAAAACATTATCGAAAATACACCTGAGCGGTCAATCTCAGCGTCATTGCCAGAGGCGTCACAGCTAGCGCGCCATGCGTTTCTGAGTTTTCACGCGAGTTTACTACGTTGTCCAGAAGGCATGTGAATTGTATGATCAAGGCGGCTTTTGCTGGTTTTTGTTGGTGCCGTAGTCAGTGCGGCTCTATCGTGGTTTTGGCTTGCGGTGGTTTTTCTGTTGGCAATATGGATAAGCTGTCAGATTCCTTAGCTTTTCCGATGGTGGCATAGAAACGCCCACACAATGCTCTAACGCTGACGAAGATCCGACTTGGGGTAGTGATTAAGATTGGTTTGACCACGGACCATGCCATATAGAGGTCGCAGCCTCGCATGCTTAGCTAAGTGCAGCTTAGCGGGGCCAGGGAAAAGGAGTTCCTGGTGGTTGAATCGATGCCGAGTGTTCGGACCTTCACGGACCATCTGTGGAGGAACCACATCCCTTTGACGTCAGCTTCACGTTGACGGCACCGTTGGGGTCACCCTACCCGGGGAAATCGCCCGTGGACCTTGCCTGTCCCCCTGTGCACTCATTGACTTTCGCAAGGCCTTGCCTATTTGAGGAAAACACCTATTTTTCAGTAATTATTTTCGGAAAAGGTCAAAATTTTAGGGGGAGAGGGCAGACCCCTGCTCCCGCCCCCCCTGGCGACGGGCCTGAATCAAAGCTACGCAAACATTTCATTTAAAGAGGCACGAAAGTGCATATCATGCCTGCCCAATAGCAGCTTGCCATAGTGGTGTGTCAGGGGGCAGCGCCTCAACGGTTTTCGGTGGCTGTCCGGCCCGCACAGGGTCGCATGTGAGTAATTATCTTAAATGAACGTCCCCTTGTGGAGACTCTACAGGCTGACTGGAGATCATGAATTCTTGTTTCCTTGTCAGGCTATTGAACTATATCTTTGTTTTCTGCATAATAATCGTCAACCCCACGTTCTTGTATAAGGTCGTCAATGATAAGTTGCAATTTATCTCCAGTGTAGCTGAAGAGAACAACCTCATCTGCAAACCGAAAATTGCTCAGATCTTCGCTGTTGATTTTCACTCTTGAGCCTTCCCAGTCCACAAACTCGAATACTTCTAAGCATGCAGTGAATAGCATTCGAGAAAATGTTTCTCCTTGCCTGGCCCCTTTCTTGATAGGTAATTTTCTACTTTTCTGGTGGAGAATGAAGGCAGCTGTGGAATCTTTGAAGATAATATATGCATAAGTATATCTATGGTTACCCAACGAGAAAACTGTCTGAGCATCCATCCGTCCTTCGCGTAAGACGATCGCTTTCAAGTGGAAGAAGACGACGAATGTGCGAGCAGTGGCACGAGCGACTCTCTGTGACCACGTGACGTGTGCAATAAAGCAGGCATTAGGCACCCCTTTAGTAAGCGAGAACTTTGGAGCAGCCGTGGCTGAGGGTGTGAACGTCATCAGCGCGCCTGGCGCCAACACCTGCTGTAGTTTGCTTGCCTCATCATTCAGGCTTGCACCGCCTTCCGCAGCTGTTCGTGTGGCCGCAGCGCTGTCGCATTTACCATAATGCGTTTAGTTTAGTTCGTGCCTGCTAGCACGTATGATTACAAGCAAATATATGCGTATGAACAAATACATACATATCAATGATTTCATTTTGCTTCAGGTAATATAATATTGCACTCGATGAAATGATTTTGGCTTACATTTAGGTACACATATCACTGCAAATATTATCTTTTGATACCGCTTTTGAGGCAGCGGGTTCAGCAGTGCACAAGACATTTGCTTCTTTGGGTATACTTTTCTATAGTGCAAAAATCTGCGTCAGCGACCAGTAGTGTGTTCTTTCCTTGAAAGTGCACCAAAGTGCTTAAACACCCAACCTTTGCACGTGCTTCAAATAGCCCCTGATTTGCGTCAACCATGTCGTAGACCTTAAGTTCAAGCTAAGCAGTCTAGATACACAAGATTTTGATGTTTTCTTTTCTAAAGGGCATCGTATACGTCGGAAATGGTGGTGATACAGAATATACGGTTTTCTGACCATACCAACTGTGACATTGAAATATATCTTCAGAAGAAAGTTATTTTTACAGCGACACTAGTACGCTTTAATAAAGATTGTAATTATTCTTGGAAGTTTTACTACCAGAGAAGACACAAAAAACTGTTTGTGTCTTCCCTTGTATCTTGCCAAACAAAGAACCGTTTCGGCAGAGAGAAAAAGGCTTAAACAATTCAAGTTCTTTTATAATGACACCTGCCAGCAGCTTTGCTTAAATCGGCAAGATACACCTAATTTCAAGAAATGAAATGATGGTATCTGGGCGCATGTAGCATATCAAAACATAGGAAACTCGCGAGAATTATATTGCTTCCACATGATTATTTTAAGTTTTGCTTGCAATGGTGGGGTCACTGTGGTTAGTGAGTGAGTGAAATAATTTTTATTGGAGGTCCAGCGAGGACGCGAACTCGTCGCGCACCTGGCTAGTCCCACGTCAGGGACCGGCAGGTCTAGCGCACCGGCCCGGTCGCGGGCACGCCGGACAGCCAGGATTTGCTTGCTCTAGAGCGGGGCTACGCAGAAGCGAGTCCCACTCATCCTTGCTGAACTTGGGGTATCTCGACCCGCACTCCCAGAGCATGCGTGCTAGAGTGGTTGTCTGGTGTCACCGGGCAGGTGTCGTCGCGATATACGTCAGGGTAAACTTCGTGTAGACCGGCCAGACATGGATATGTGCCGGTCTGTAAAAGTCTAAGAGAAACGGCTTGCGACCTATTCAATTTGGGAGTGAGGGGGTGGAAAGACCCTTCTAGATATGTAGAAGAATTCACGTAGAAAACATGAGTTCATGTAGAAAACCTGCCTGAACGGGAGCTGTCGAAGATTTGCGTAGCGCTCTATGGCTGTTGGTGTGGAGTGGAATGCAACTGTTCGGCAATGCAAATATGGGCATCTCTCACCCTGTACACTTCGCCTAGATATAAATAAATAACGCATACTACATCAACATACCCCCCCCCCCCACACACACACACAGATACAAACATTATCACCACGCAAAACACATTCCTCACTTCGCCGACCACCATATTTGTTGCTTACGCTTTACGCTTATTTATTGCTTACGCTTATTTTATTGCTTACGCTAGGTTTCACTTAATTTTTTTACCCTTGATATTGTAGTATTTCCAGCGGTAAATTTGTCAGGCACATACTGCCGTGCGCCTGCTGTCGTCGTCGATGGTAGGTGCAACAACGTCCCCAGGATTATGCATGTGTGCGCCGGCAGAAAATACTTTTTTTGTGACCAGTTAGGCGGTTGGTTACGACCACGTCATTCTTGTCGCCAGCGCTGGTCAGTTAGCTTGGTGTTTGTCTGGTCACGTACAGCGCTGAAACAAATCTGTACGCGTACGCGTCGACTAAAATGTTGCGATGGGATGAGCGATGGCTGGCCTGTCGTTTGATTCCCGGTGCAAAAAGAAAACTCGTGGTGGGGCGGATATTAAAGCGAAGCTCTCTATGTCTCACTGATTCATCCGTGCGTGCCGAAAATGTAGTGCAGGAAAGCCAACTTACACAGGGGCACTATCTGCGCATCTGCGCACACAATACAACAACGGCGCACGACATACGTATTTTAGAACACTACAGTTTACATTCGCACTTATACCGATAAGAACAATGGTAACTGCAGCGCCACGCTACCCATACCAACTGTATATTGCATAACGGGCGTGACGCAATGCACTCCGGGCCGTCACCATGAGTAGGCCGCGGGTGCAGCGCACGGCAGAAGAGGCTGCCGTAGGCGAACGTAAGCGCGAGCGCGATCGTGTCCGTAAGGCCGATCCCGTGTATCGGCAACGGCAGAGCCTCTAGCGGTACTGTGGTAGTGTAGAGTTGTCCGTGAAAATGTGAGTGTGTGCGTGTAATGAACGGCTACATAATCTAAAATAAAGGCTATGCAACTTAACGAAACGTGTCTTCATTCAACTTCAACGTTCAAAAAATACAATTCTAAACAAACAATCAAATCGC
This sequence comes from Dermacentor silvarum, assembly GCF_013339745.2. Classification (NCBI taxonomy): domain Eukaryota; kingdom Metazoa; phylum Arthropoda; class Arachnida; order Ixodida; family Ixodidae; genus Dermacentor; species Dermacentor silvarum. The sequence goes on from NC_051162.1 coordinate 141,590,503, forward strand.
ATATGCAATACATCGTGTCGCTCAGCATTTCTTGGATTCATTGCGCGGTGGTTGGCTTTGGACTTTGACTTTGATTCAGTTTGCATGGGAGAAAGCTTCGCGTTCAACCATCTTTCTTTAAGAAAGGGGCTTTGATTGTTTTTTTTTATTCGCGCTCGACTTTGCTGCTATGAAAATCAAAGTTCCTCGAATATGCCAGTCGCGCGTACGTTAGAAGGACGTAGCGTGGAGTTGTATGCTTATCAAAGTTCAACATTCCTTGAGATGTTCTTTTGCGGTAGCGGTAACGCTGTTTTGTTGCTGCAGGCGGTGTTAAGCCCGTTTCACATGGTGCGATTTTGCCTGCGAATTCGCCCGTGCGAATTCGCAGCTGCGTAAAACAGGCCACCGGACCCTTCGTGCGTGCGTTTTTTCGATGTTCGGCGTGCTGAACTTCCCTGCGAAAAACGCAGATGCGGTGGTAGCCACTGCAGCGGTGGAAACAGACGACCAATAGGAGGCGGCTCGCTCATACGTCTTCGCCAGTCCGAATGCTTAACGAGTATGCGAAAAACGCAGCTGCCGTAGATCCATGTGAAACGGGATTGCGAATTTCGCATCTGCGGAAATTGTAGCTGCGAAAAACGCACTGCAAAATCGCACCATGTGAAACGGGCTTTAGACGGATAGTTATGCCGGCACTCGGTTCCCTTGCGCACAGCTAACCCGAGTTCAGATCGAGCTGCCAGTCGTCGATCGCTTAAAAAGTTGTCGCAGTTTCACCTGAAAGGCGAAGCGTCAATTACGATAGCAAACTTGTAGAGAGCTATACGGAGTAAGGATATTAGCTTTATCAGCTGCATAAACTTGGGCATGTAGCAGCACCGGCAACACGCAGAACTGTTGTCGACGCCGTCGGCGTTTTGCCCGCGTTCGCTCAAAATGCGTGCGGCGTTGGTAACTGTTGCCGGAGCCTCTGAAATAAATAGGCGAAAAGTGATTGTAAAGGAGGAAAGAGATGCCTACTTCTGCAGCCCTTAAGCGAGCACGGCGCAGAACGCGCGTTTGTTCTCCGCCGTGCGTTCACTCCCCGTGAAAGCGCGCGCCCCTCGTGCCCTTTCACTCACACATACAGCGTTCGGCGCGCGGCGACGATTTCATCTCCATTGACGTCATACGGAACCTCATGGCGACGGCGACGGCGACAGCGACGACGACGGCGACGCCGACGGCAGAAATCTTCTTTTGAGTGTCCATATAATTGCTATCGCAATAAAATTCGCCCACATGAAAAGACGTGAAGAAGATTTTGTCTCTGTGATGCCTATTTGGTGTAATAAATGTTTCCATGTAATGTGATGTTTATTGTTAACTGCAAAGCATACCTTTCTTACATTACGTTTCCAGTTTACTGCTGCCTACCACTTAGATACTTTTCTTGTGTCTATCGAAATGTGTACACGTTCATATATTTTTCTTTTCTGACCTGTCTCCCCTGCATGAAGTACAGAAAGGGAAAGTCCTGCCTGAAAATAGGAAGCCATTGTGCGTGTGCCTTCCGATGATTGTCACAATGTCTGAAGTCATACGTCGTTTTAACTGAACGGGATATAAAGAAATAATAGCTAAATGAAATTCCCCTTAAAATCACCGTAGACATTCAAGGCGTTGTGGTACAAAAAGTGGGGCACTATTGCGAGTCACAAAACTAACTCGTTATTTGGCGAACTTGTGCCCACAAAACACTTAATATGCATGCACAAATATATCAGTAAGCACAGTCGGCGATCGGGAAAATCTTATCTGCGGGTAAAGCGCATCGGTTTTATACCTGCGTAATCGCTGGCGCGCACGTGCCTTCCAGAAAGTACAACACTATTCGCGTCACGCGTACAAATCTGATTACACAAGGCTCATCGAAAACAGCAAACAGTGAGAACCTGCGACATTCTATAAACTTCCGATTCAGGTATCGTTTATTCTTGCCAACTCTCATCATCTTTGACAACTGTTAACAATTGTTAGCTGGTGAATTGTGGCCACAGGAAAAAGATAAACAAGTGTGCGTGTCAGCATAACGAAGTTATGAATATATCGAATTATAGCTCTCCCTTCAACTTCCTTATAACAAGGTTTTGCTGTAAATAAAATGTGATTTGTCGAAAAATTTCCATTATTTCAGCTTCCTAGGGATCATCATCATCAGCCTATATTTATGTCTACTGCAGGACGAAGGCCCCTCCCTTCGATCTCCTATTACCCCTGTCTTGCGCTAGCTGATTCCAACTTGGGCCTGCAAATTTCCTAACTTTATCACCCCACCTAGTTTTTTGCCATCCTGGACTGTGCTTCCCCTCTTTTGGCACCCATTCTATAACTCTAATTGTCCACCGGTTATCTACCCTACGCATTACATGACCTGCCAAACTCCTTTTATTTCTTTTATTGTCAGCTAGACGATCGGTTATCGCCGTTTGCTCGCCGATCCACACCGCTCTCTTCCTGTCTCTTAACGTTAGGTCTAACATTTTTCGTTCCGTCGCTCTTTGTGCGTCTTAACTCGTTCTCGAGCTTCTTTTTTAACCCCCAAGTTTCTGCCCCATATGTTAGCACTGGTAGAATGCAATGATTGTACTCTTTTCTTTCCAACGACAGTGGTCAGCTCCCAGTCAGGATTTGGCAATGCCTGCCGTATGCACTCCAACCAAATTTTATTCTTCTGTAAATTTTCTTATTGTGATCAGGAAGGAGGAGTAATTTAGGGTAATTGACCTAAATAAACGTACTCCTTCACAGACTCTAGAGGCTGAATGTCGATCCTGAATTCTTGTTGCCTTACCATGCTGTTAAACATTGCCTTTGTTTTCTGTCTATTAATCTTCAGCCCCACTCTTACACTTTCTCGGTTAAGGTGCTCAATCACTAGTGGTAATTCGTCCCCATTGTTGCTGAATAGGACAATGGCACCTGAAAAGCGAAGGTTGCCGAGATATTCGCCGTTGATCCTCACTGATAAGCCTTCCCAGTCTAAGAGGAATACTCATTCTAAGCACGCAGTGAACAGAATTGGAGAGATTGTGTCTTCTTGCCGGACCCCTTTCTTGATACGTTATACCTATATATATATATATATATATATATATATATATATATATATATATATATCATCAGCCTATATTTATGTCCACTGCAGGACGAAGGCCTCTCCCTGCGATCTCCAATTACCCCTGTCTTGCGCTAGCGTATTCCAACTTGCGCCTGCGAATTTCCTAACCTCATCATCCCACCTGACTTTCTGCCGTCCTCGACTGCACTTCCCTTCTCTTGGTATCCATTCTGTAACCCTAATGGTCCACCAGTTATCCATCCTACGCATTACATGGCCTGCCCAGCTCCATTTCTTCCGCTCAATGTCAACTAGAATATCGTCTACCCCCGTTTGTTCTCTGATCCACACTGCTCTCTTCCTGTCTCTTAACGTTACTCCTACGATTTTGCGTTCCATCGCTCTTTGTGCGATCCTTAACATGTTATCGAGCTTCTTTGTTAACCTCCAAGTTTCTGCCCCATATGTTAGCACCGGTAGTATGCAATGATTGTACACTTTTCTTTTCAACGACAGTGGTAAGCTCCCAGTCAGGATTCGGCAATGCCTGCCGTATGCACTCCAACCCAATTTTATTCTTCTGTAAATTTCTTTCTCATGATCAGGGTCCCCTGTGAGTAATTGACCTAGATAAACATATTCCTTTACCGACTCTAGAGGCTGACTGGCGATCCTGAATTCTTGTTCCCTTGCCAGGCTATTGAACATTATCTTTGTCTTCTGCATATTCATCTTCAACCCAATTCTTGCACTTTCTCGATGAAGGTCCTCAATCATTTGTTGTAATTCCTCTCCATTGTTGCTCAATAGGACAATGTCATCTGCAAACCGAAGGTTGCTGAGATATTCGCCGTCGATCCTCACTCCTAATCCTTCCCAGTCTAAGAGCTTGAATACTTCTTCTAAGCATGCAGTGAATAGCATGGAGAGATTGTGTCTCCTTGCCTGACCCCTTTCTTGATAGGTATCTTTCTACTTTTCTTGTGGAGAACCAAGGTAGCTGTGGAATCCTTGTAGATATTTGCTAAGATATTCACGTATGCCTCCTCTACTCCTTGATTACGCAATGCCTCTATGACTGCTGGTATCTCTACTGAATCGAATGCCTTTTCATAATCTATGAAAGCCATATAGAGAGGTTGATTGTACTCCGCAGATTTCTCAATTAGCTGATTGATGGCATGGATATGGTCCATCGTAGAATATCCCTTCCTGAAACCAGCCTGTTCTCTTGGTTGACTGAAGTCAAGTGTTGTCCTGATTCTATTGGAAATTATCTTGGTGAATATTTTATACAATACTGAAAGCAAGCTAATGGGTCTGTAATTCTTCAATTCTTTAACGTCTCCCTTCTTATGGATAAGTATAATGTTGGCGTTCTTCCAGCTCTCTGGTACACTTGAAGTTGTGAGGCATTGCGTATAAAGGGCCGCAAGCTTTTCATATATATATATATATATATATATATATATATATACGAATTAATTATCGCTCTCGCTTCAATTTTGTTATAGAGAGGCTTTGCTGTAAATGAAAGGTCAGCTGTCAAAAATTGTCCATTATTCCAGCTTCCCAAGGATACCACGAACGCGGTGGAAGATCGGGAGATCGGCTGTACGTGTCCCTGTGCTGTGACGCCCATAGCTCACGATCGCGCCTCGCTGGCGCCCCGACGCCTGTGGGGAATCCGGAAATGCCTTGCTTCTCTTGGAAAGCTGTCCCTGCGGGCGCCGCATGGGATGATTACTGTTGGCGCTCGTAATTTGCCGACTTCAATCATGCACTCTTGGGAAGCTGGAATAATGGAAATTGGTGCACAAATCAGATTTCATTTACAGCAAACCATAATAATATGTATAATAAAGATTTCATTGGGAGCGCTTGAAAGAGCATACTCAAAACGTGAGGCGCGACTATACTGCGAGTTGAAACTAAGATCACCGACGGTACGTATTGCTCTTTAAACTACAGATAAAAGAGCAGGAGATTCATTTGCCTTGAGACTCCGACAACGCTGACGTACAAGCAAGCCCTTATATACCCTTTCTCTGCTCTTAAAACGTCACTGCTTTTCTCTGCATATTTTGAGCATCCATTATGATATTCGGTATTTTTGTTTCTGTACTTGCAATAGCTGAAGCAAACTTCGACTACCCTGGCAGGCCAGCCTTAGACGATGTGAAAAAGGTAAGAAAGTGCATTTCAAAATGAACCAAAAGTAACTCTTACCAATCAAGACATATGTTATACCAAATTCTGATTCTCGAGATGTTGGCGTTTACCCAGCTAGATGGCGTTTCGTTTTTTTCTCTATGTATAAATGCATGTTTGTAATAAAGTATGGCGAGGAAATTAGCAAGAAAGTAACAGCTGGACGATGCATCTTACGATCCATGGGGCATTTGTGTTATTGCTGATAATTCTGAGCCCACTGATGCAATAAGCGTGACAGTTCTCAGCTATCGCTTCGCAAAAGAATTGCTCTGTCAAATTGTAATCGTTGTCAATTTTCTCGCCCAGATTATTAGCATACGTATAGTTTTCTGGCGGCATTTATCCAGCCCCTGTTTCATGTATTCATGATTGGGACGAAATCCAGAGCTTGCATTATGAGTTGCGTTGTCGAACCAATGTGACTGTGATTGACACTAACACTGGTTACCTCATCGCTACCATTAAACAATCTAGTGAGAATATCATAATCTAAAGGCCGTAGTTTCCTCAGTACCCCAATATAAAATCATGCTTCTGTATGGGAATGGCAGTATTAGTTCGGGTGTGTAGCGAATTTAGTGTGGCAGAGGACCGTAAAACAGAAGTTTGTTCAAATGCGGTTGCGATGTATTACGACAATAAACAAAACATGCAGCTTCATTCAAATATTTTCAGATGAACTGTGGAATTTTCTGAAGATAAAGAAGTGTAGATATTTTCTGAAAAATTAGCAATGATTTCCTTAGAAAATTTTGACCAATAGGAAACAACGCCGAGGAGTAGAAATACATGCGAATTCAAATGAGCCAAGCCGTTGATAAACCGTAGCTAACTTAGTTCCCGCAGTATTCTAAGCTATTATAATGTGGACTAAGGGGGAAGATGGGGTGTTGTATATTATAACGCAATATTTTAGAATTGCATGGAGCTGATTTTGGTACCAAATTGAAATTGTTGGAGCCCAAACACCAATAATTGGCGAATATATATGTAGGGCAATTTTAACTAATAGCACAGGCCAATTTAAAAGCTTCTCATCTGTCAATAGATTCGTCGTAAGCGATAAAGGAATTGCGAAATCTAGATGTTCCATTTAACACGATAAATGTTGAAATTTTTTATGCACATTGTACTCAGGGAGAGAAGGAGTGTTAAAAAACAATCACAGGCCTGCGTGACACACGCAGCACAATCACTGCGTAAGTTGGTGGAGCGGCTCAAGAGTAGCTCCAATTTCGGCACCACGCACAACAGAGTCTTCGCGGCAAAGTCTCTTCTCGTTTTGACGAGAACGATCTGAACTGTCCGGCCGGCGTCGACGTCGAGCTGCGGCTTGCAATGCTCTCTGCACAGCAGTCTGCTGAGCCCGATGATGCCTGGTTGTAGCCGCGCGCGAAGCTCTACGATTCGCTTCTTCAACAGCGGCTCGTACCTTGTGAGGAGACGCCATAACGTGTACCGAAGAGGTATCCAGAATACGTGGCGCACATCTCACATCCCACGGTACGTTGTTGTTGTTGATGATGATGATGGTCATTATTGTTTATTGGAATCTTCAAAACGGGCTGGTGACAAATAGTCACCTAACCTGCTTGAGTGAACCAGGTGCAGTTACATGCATCATGCAATTGCTAAGTGCAACTTACATGTCGGGCACGCTGCGTTGGAGGCACCTTAACTAGATGGCGCCACCATACTGGCGGAGGCTTGGGCAGCTCGGGATCGTGTTGATTGCGTGCCTCGCCGAATCGCATCTGATCGTCTGCGCCTTCGCACGCTGCGTTCGCAGGCGCCTTACCTAGATGGCGCCACCATACTGGCGGAGGCTCGGGTCGTCTGCGCCAGCGCGCCTGCCTAGGGAGCGTTTATAGGGAATTTTTCCGCTGCCGGGTAGCGAGCGCTTGCGTGGTTCAGTGGTAGAGTGTCCGACTCCAACGCAGGTGGCGCGGGTTTGATCCCGGCGGGAACCGCGTACTTTTTTCGCATTTCCGGCGATAGCGGGTTACGGTCACCAGCGGTGGTGGCGGCGGATACCATCGCGAACCGAAACAGCTATTGGAATTAGCCCATAACAGCTTACACTGGAAAAGACACACGCCAAGTAGTGTTAACACAGACGACAAAAAAGTAATGAACACCTAATTTTCAGCACAACCGGATCTTCCACAAAAGGAAAGTGATCGGAGATAACTTATTCATCTGCTTATCACAATAGAATTACCAGACATCTCGCACGTATGTGCTTGGCAAAATTTGCACAGAATACAATGGCCTTACTAACGTACCATCGGCTCAGAGAGCAGGGTGTGCGTGAAATGATAGGAAAAAATTATTTCATCACTCTTTTCTATAATCGGTCATAACACGTGAGCGAAACACGTCTTCATAGAAGTAGCTGTCGCTTTGTTGGGAGTCAGGAGATTCAATTGAGAGGCGAGAGATGGGTAGGGGGCTCGGTGTATGTGAAGCCCTAGCAACTTGACATCACGGGCAGTCTAAAACAGCACAGCGATCTGCAATGATTGGCACACATGCGAAAGTTGTCAAATGACTCGTCACAGGAGAACGTTACCCAGAGGCACTGCATGGCATGGACCGGAGCACTGCAAAAAAATTTTTAGGACGCTTAAGCTTCGCCTTTAAGAGTGGAGCACGATAGCATTCAAAGATCCCTGAATGCTTGTCAGGCTTTCTGGAAACTGCAGCTTTCTTTTTCTCCACCTTCGCCTCTGAGCGCCGCTACCGTTTTACGCTGCCGTGGAGACCAGCGCCATCTGCATGGCGTTTTCGCAAGCAACCAACCCGATCGCGCCGCTGTTAGTATGGTAGAAATGCTGGAAAAGTGGAAAAGTGGAAAAGTAACAGAATTATGTTGTCTCATACATTAAAATTACAATCCGACGCTATCATGTCTGTAGGTGGTGGTTCAGCCATACTTTATGATTTTTCCGACAAATTTTACTGTGAGAAATTAAATTTTTGTTCACTAACGCATTGCACCACGCGTAGGGCCTGCGCGGTCAGAGTGGTTCGGGATGATTTTCTCCGCCGCGGACGCCGGCGCTCACGCCGACACCAACGCCTGGTTTTGTGCAACATGGGGCCCTGTCGCGTTGTCGCTGTTGCATTAAAATTTGCCAGAAACCTCACACATTCACAAACCGTACAAGCGAAGCCGAAGTTGTCTAAGTTGCTTCACAGATTCGCCGTCCACTGCCGCGAAATGCAGGCTATTTTTGCGTGGGAAGCTTTCATGCGGCTTCGTTTCGGGCGCGGGCTCCTGTTTCCGAGCGGCATCGCCGAAGGTAGAATTGTGATGTGGCTCGCAAGTATTTTAGGCAGCGCAGTGACTATCGACGCGGCCAGCTCCACGAATGTTAGAGGCACAGTTCGTATTGCGCGCCTGGTACGCGTGTGTGTGTTGTGCTTCCCACTGGCGTGCCTTTCACTCCTATAGAGGTGAGCAGCGTTGTCTACAACGCGCCACCGGGGTGTGCAGGGTCCGTATCACGTATGCGATTTCGGTAGATATGATAGGCTAGAAAGGGGGTCCAGCCTTGTTCGACGTTCCGACAGGCCCGTCGCGCGAGTCGGTGATTATGTATCTAGAATCGGAATGTGAGGCCGCGAGAGCGATGGCAGCTTCTTCCACGTGTGTTGCATTGCGGGCTATAAAAGTGAGGCCGTTAACTGTGTTGCTGTTGTCAACTACCGCCGCTTTGTACCATCCCCCATGGTAAAGACCGGAGGCGTCCCCTTAGTATACACCTATTTTGTTGCGATAATGTTGGGCTAGAGCTTCCGCGCGCGCCAGGCGCCGGATATTATTGTCTTCGTGTGACATGTTCGTTGGAACAGGTCGCACATGGAGGGCGCGTCTCCACATTTCTGCGATGCGACACCTATCCTCCATGGGAATGGTGTGTTGCATATAGAGTTGAGCAAGAAGGCGGCGACCTGAGTCCATTTGCGACAGGCGTGTGTACTGGTTTGTAAGGTGCGCTTCCCTGAGCGCCCGGAATGTGTTCACCACCCCAAGGGCCATAAGACTGCCGTTGGACGTGGTGACAGGAGGTCCAGGGCACGCTTAACAATTTCGCGGAGGATGACCTCAAGGGCCTCCTCCTCTGGTTTCCGTAGGTGAAGGTAAGGACTCGAATAGAGAATTCAACTGGTCACGAAGGCGTTTGCCAGCCGCAAGGCATCCTTACTTCGTAACCCCCCCTCGTTTGTTGGAAACCCGGCGGACCATGGGGCCCACCTGGTCCCCCACCTTACGGATTTTGGCCAATGTAGTATCTGGCCGTCTGTGTTTCTGTATGTAGAGTCCGAGTACCCGGATCTCGTCAGCTTCGTGTATGGGACCACTGTCAAGAGACAGAGATATAGAGACATCTCTGTCTCTATAGAGATATAGAGACAGATATAGAGTTGTGCACTTCGGCGAGGGGCGGAGGTGCACAAATTCCGATTTTTTGGGGGAACATTAAAGACCGCAGCGGCGAGCGTAGCGGTCTGCTATGGAGCCGCTGTTTGCAGGCTGGTTTCAATGTCCGCTATGCTGCCCTGCGTGGCCCACAGGGTGATGTCATCGGTGTACAGGGCATGCTTCACGCCGGCGACACCACCCAGCTGGGCCGGCAGGTGCATCATGGCCAGATGGAAGAATAAGGGGGAAAGTATCGCGCCTTGGGGGGTGCCCCGCGTGCCGAGTAGGTAAGAACCGTGCTCTCTGTCTTGAATGCGAATTTAGGAATGTCGATCCGTGAGAAATCGCCGTATGTATCGGAATGTGTTGAAGCCACAGTCGGTATGATTCAGGTGAGTGAGATGATCTCGTGTGTTACGTTGTCAAATGTCCCCTTAAGATCCAAGGCGAGTACTGCTCGGTCATTATGGGGGCATTCGAAGGGGTCAAAAACTTCCCTATTGAGTTGCAGGAGGACATACTGTGCGGATCTGTGTGGGCGAAATTCGAACATGGTATCCACATGGACATGTTTGTGTTCAAGATATTCAGATAGCCGGTCCCGCACCATTGTCTCCATTAGTTTGCCCACACAGGAGGTGAGCGACATGGCGCGGAGGTTATCTGTGTCAATTGGTTTGCCTGCATTAGGAATGAAGGTTATCAGAGCCGTTTTTCAGTCGATTGGCAGGGGGGTCTCCTCGCGCCAAATTGCATTGTTGTAGTCGAGGAAGGACTGGTATGTTGTGTCCCTGCTCATCAGGGGTTAGCAGAAACAAGGCAGCAGACGCTGCCGCCCGTGCACTCTCTCACCGGGCTGTTTTCTCCTCCTGACCCGATCCCGAACCCGATTTTAATCCCGCCTATACCTTTAAAGATATTACACAATACTATCAAGACAGTCATCGCCTTTACCCGTGCCCATGTAAAGGCCTTAGGAAGGAGGATGAGCGGCTCTTTCTCCGCCTTCTAACCACTACTTTCCTGTGCCCGGTAGTTGTAAAACATTTTGACGCCTCCTTTAGTGGCAACTGTCAACACTGTGGTGCGGTGTCTTTAGACACCTAGCTATCACATATTGTGGGCCTGTCCCTCCAACCTGGTCATTCCCCCCATCCCCAGCCCAACCCGGAAGGACTGGGAGGCGAGCCGGCTCGGCTGCCACAACTTACAGGCTGTTGTGCCTGGCGGTCCTTCGGGACAAAGGAGGCCTCATCGACAGACGTGAAGCTATCAAGTGCTCTACACGCTTGTCGTTTCACGGTCACCTGGGACTGACGGATGAGCAATTAGTCCCCAGGCTGCAATGGGTCATCGGCCTCGTGCGTCGCTAAAACGGCAACGTCGCCCTTGGTGTGTTTTCGTGAAGCACCAGCGCCGCCCGGCATTCTACTCTTACTCAGAAGGGCAGAGTAGAAATAATATTTCACTCTCTCGCTGCAGATAGAGTAAACAATCTGTGCTTGCGTTGCAGTGCACGTTAAAGAACCCCAGGTGGTCGAAATTATTCCGGAGACCTCCACTACTGCGTGCCTAATAATCAGAACTGGTTTTGTCACGTAAAACCCCAGAAAGAAGAACAACACTCCTACGATACTCTCCCTAGTTTTTAGGGTGCAGCGACCAGCGGCGCGAGCAAAGTGAGCCGAGCGTTGGCAATGCAGCTGGAAGGAGGCGCGCCTTCGTCACAGCACATTGAAAAAAAAAATAAAACTGTTTGATGCATCCTATCAACAAATCCAATACATATTCGTTAAAGGTACGGGTCATTACACATCTAGCATGTTTCATTTGATCTGCTTGGATCAGCAGTATACTGCGATTCTTGCTAAAGATATGGTAACTGCTGAATGATCCTTTGAATGACTATTCTTCTAATGCAAAAATTTATTTTTCCATTCTACAGTTTTATCTACTTGGAAATATAAATTATTTGGTGCATAGAAGCTATGTTGCAAAAATTGAAGACAGCGAGCCAACATGCATTTACAACAAAGTGGCTAAAGTAGAGAATACAAAAATAACTTTTAACCAAAGCTACATATATAAATCTGGAGACCGTGCGTGAGTGGTTTCATGTTATTTTTAATTTCCCATAAAATGCTTGTTTCAAACCTTGTGTTTCGTGTAATTCGGATAAAACTTCACAAAAAGACTGGTACACGTTACAAAGATGAGACCAACGCTCGCTATGTTGTTCGTAATGCACTTCACTTACTCAGACTATTTCCGAAGTCCAATTTGTTCGATTATACTTTTAGGTTCATGTATACAAAACCTAACAATTTATTTTTGGTATAAGGTGTATTTAAAAAGTTGTACATCGTGCTTACAAACACCTACTAAAGTAGCTTTCATTAGCCATTTTCTTCGCTGTTCGTTTCGGTGTCACCAAAAAAGCTCGCGAACACATGACGCAATTCCTCTTTTGCGCATGTGGTTGGCAGCACTGTCAAATACCAAGTATTTCGTTTTAGCTGAACCACTTATTTCAACCTTGCCTCAGGCAGATATCAGTGTTCTAATCCTTCAGCTAAATACTACTCGATGAGTCAGCCATTACTTCTAAGAGAAATCGAAATCCTTATTTGAATAAATACCAAAACTACACAATTACCCTCGTAATTATTTACTTCATGGCACACATCACTATTTACGATTTGAAGGCAGCGATAATGCAAGACGTATCCACCTAAAATCAATTTCCAGGACTATACCAGTAATAGATGTGAAAGACAAAGTGTTGGGCGAGATGAATTGGAGCACCAGTTGCGGTTGCGCTCATTTGCATAAAACAGCGTTTTGTTAAAAAAAAATGTTGGTGAAAAAACAGTTCATTTTTACCGCAATTTTGACGGCGCATATCTTGAAACCGGCGCCCTCAGAAATGTTTCCAAGCTGATATGACTTGCAAACTCACTAGCCACAACTCGTAGACTAATTTCATATATATGTGCCTTTACGTAAATCTATAAAAGTGTGTTAGTGTAACTTTGTTAATTACTCAATTGCGCATTTCGATTTCTCATGCATGTAATGTTTGCCTCATCGAGTAATTTAGCTTAATGGCTATTGCGCCTTGAGTGGCCAGTCACGCGGCAATGTTGCGTGTATTGGCGGGCTGCTTTCACGCTCGAAAAAACACTTTTATGTAGCACGTATTCAGCAACAAAAATATGTATCGGGAGTTTTTCATGTTGCTCTACAACTTTCTCTCTGGACATTTTTCATCTACTTATAATATTGAAAAAGTTGAATAATTATTTAAGACTAATTGTGTAATTAGGCAGAATGCAAAAAATAATCTGAGTATCTCAAGGCAACGACAAAAAAGATTACCTTGGATCTGTCCAGCTACGTGGCAAGTGCATATTTTTAAATCTTGTTACATGATAGTTCGGACACCCTGTATATGTATTGTGGGGGACAGCTTCTATCAAAAGAATATAGCAATGAATTGTGCTGGTGCACGCATAGTGGGAATGTATGTTACGCGAAGCACTTTGCTTGTACATGGCTATCCAGTATTGTATGGGGGTTTCGCAAACCAATAGCAGGTGGAGCAAGTCTCCCTGCGAATTGAGTTGTGCCTGTGGGTCGCGTGACAACGTGTGTGTGACGACTGCGGCACGACGACAAGCACGTTGTAGACGATCGCATGACAGCAACGGCATAATTTTTACGCCGGCCGTTCCACGCGAGGCTATGCGATGGCGAATGTTGGGCTCTACATAGGTAGTGGCCGAACGTGCTTGTGATGTCATCAGCGACGACTTATTGTACAAGTTCACGGTTACGAGGGGTGCCTCAAAAGTTCGTGGCCTGACCCGTACGTAGTGACCGTGGGTCGAAATTTTGCAGTTAGTTCTCTACATAGTCTCCCTTGAGGGTCACACTTGTGTGCCATCGCTCTTGGAGTTTTATTATTCCAGTTTGGTAGAACGTTTCTTCCTGCTCCCCCCAAAAGTCTTTTACGGCGCCATGACGGCTTCATCAGATGGAAAACGACTTCCACCAATGTGCTCTGTCATCTGTGGGAATAGGCGGTAGTCCGGCGGAGCCAAATTAGGGGAACTGGGCGGGTGCTGAAGCTGTTGGAAACCACAGGAGTGAACTGCGGCTATCGCAACAGCCGATTTGTGAACTGGCGCATGGTCCTGCTGAAATATCAACCATTTCTAGAGCATCCCTCGCCGTTTTTCCTTAATTGCCGACCTCAGACGACTGATCTGAGCTGTATAGTATTCCCCATTGGTGGTTTGACCTTTCCCGATGGATTCCAAAAGAATGACACCCTTGCAATCCCAGAACATTGGTGATATAACCTTGACAGCAGAGGGAACCACCTTTGCTTTTTTGGGGCGGTGAAGGTGGGACGTATCCACAGTTTCGAGACTTCTTTTGACCCAGGAGTAAAGTCATGTACCCAAGTTTCATTCATAGTAACGAATCTCTGCAGAAAAAGATTAATATCAGCTTAAAACGTTGCAGATTTTCTGCAGAATGAAGTTCTCTCAGATGTTTGTTCTCTAATGTCAATCGTCTGGGCACCCATCGGGCCGAAACGTTGTGCATGTTCAGGAGCTGTGTTAGATTATCTCCAACCCTCTGCAGTGATATGGCCACACATTCTGCAATGCGCCGCTGTGTAACACGTCGATCAGCCATTACAATGTCTTGCACTTTTTGGGCATTTTCATCTGTGCATGCTGTTGAGGGACAACCACTGCTTGCAGCATCTTCAATTGATGTGTGTCCTTGCTTGAAATCGACAACCCACTTTTCCACCATAGCATAAGAAGGATCATTGTCTGCTAATGACTCCAGCATGTTCTTGTGAATTTCGTGTGATGTCACTCCTTTTTTCAAAAGCTATTGAATGACGGGTTGCTTTGTAGAATTTCTCCATTTCCTTATTTCAGTTTCACGAACTTGCTTTAAACCACTGTACCTGATAGCAAAAAAAAGTAAATCTAGATTCTCATGAGACCATTCAAATAACTGAATAACACATTGCATTTGAAAAGAATCTCACGCGAAAAAAAGTTTACTGGTGGGCTCCCATTTTCAGGCACCCCTCGTGTTTTATGTGGTGCATGTTACAACGAGGATGTGATTAGCACTTCAGCAAATAAAGGTTAAACTTGATTACCTTAGGCTATCATGAAATATGTAAAGCAGCGCGCACTTTCTACGTAGTGTAAGCTGCTGCTAGGAAATTACTTGGCAAAGTAAGCCGGTCCTGGCGATAGTGCAGTTTAACACACCTCAAAGCGTGGGCGGTTAGAGGGAAAGAAGATGGCAAAGTGCCATGAGGTGCACGCGCCTTTGAGAGAGCTGGCTGGCTTCGGAACGCGACAAGCATGCATGCGATATGACCTAATGGTTAGACCACTCGGCTGCTGTGCTCGACGATAGATCTTCGATTCTAGATCGGTTACACATTATTTCATTTTTAATTAAGCTGGAGGTAGTCCGGTGGTGTACGCCCGGTGATGTACACCCGAACTGGCTTCATGCATCTGCATGTACAGTAAAGAGTGAACAAAATGTATAGCCCAACAAACACGCACTCAAGCCCTTAATTACAAGCATTTCACCGACAGCAGATGCACTGCCGTGATCACTGCCGAGTGACACTGCTCCTATTTCAGTACACTCAGGCTTGTACTATCGGCGTCAAATGAAACGCGAACAGAGGAGGGCGCGGCCGAAGCATAACGGAAGGTATAGTGCGCGCCGTCCTGTCCTCACCATTGACAGGCATCCTCACCATTAAATGGAAATTTAGGGACAGGTAGCATGACGTCATAGATCGGAGTGCGTAGGCCTTGTGCTATCGAGGTGGTGTTGGCCGAGCCTCACCACAGCTACGTGAGCCGTGACGTCATCGTGCGCGCCGCATCGCTTCGCCTTAGCTTTGCCGAGCCATGACGTCACGGCGCCGTGCGGAGTGGTTGCCACGGCTGCGCAGAGTCGGAGCTAGGCCGTGACGTCAGTGCGCTGACCTACGGGATATATAGCTCCGCGTCGCCGCAGCGGTGCCTCATGGCCAAGTCTACCACAATCATTACTGACCGGGCGTAGCCTGTAGCCATCGTACTGCAACAACCTACGAAACCACGTATTCTCCGCGGAGGCACCTATCCGACGACGCCGACATCCAGCTGGATAAAGACATTCCAAAGGGTTTCAACCTTCAACAACTGGAACTCTGAAGAGAAGCCGCACCATGTGTACTTCGCATCGGAGAACGCGGCAATGGCGTGTTTTGGGAACCGAGAGTTCACACTTATAGTGTGGGGCCTATTCCGACGTAACTTCCTCAGGACCTTCACGAGCGTTCTCCGAAAATAAAGGGGAGAAGTTCGACTGGAAGCCCGAGTGCAGCTACCTAACGAAAACTTTGCCATCTTTACGAAAGAGTAGACCCGCCTTTCCCGCCCCGCTGACTCGGAAATGTCCGAGGAGAAGAAAGTTGTCCTACTTATTTGTGGCGTGAAGCAAGAACTTTTCACCGGAATCATACGGAACCCGCCAAAAACTGTCGAAGAGTTTCTTTGTGAGGCCACGAACATCGAGAAACAACGCAACATGTGGAACAGACAATATAACCGCTGCACGCTCAGGTCAAACTGCGCCAAAATTCAAGGATTCTGCTCCAACGACCTTCGGTAGACTAGAAGAGCATTTGTGCGCGAAGAACTGCAAAGGATGTTTCTAGCGTCGCCGCAGCAGGTTGCATCAATTGCTGATATCGTTAGGAGCGCGAGAACCGCCGCAGCCTCATCCTGAAGCAATGTGCTACGCCTCTGTAGAACGCCGGCCCATGCACCCTCCGCGCCCGCGCCAGGGCCCGGTAAAAGCTCGTTCACACTAGGCCAACACGACACTGATTCTGGTCTGCCGACTGTTGGCGACAGTATCTTTCTTTCTTTAAACCATTGGCCACCGCGTTTTCCATACTGTAAGCTGCAGTCGCCAACAGTCGGCAGAGCAAAATCGGTGTCGTGTCCGCCTGGTGTGAATGATTCTTAACGTCGCACTTTCGTCGCCGGCAACCGCCGGCTCCAGCGCGTCTGCCTGTCAGCCCGCACAACGTCAGGAGGAAGACGGAAGTGTGGCGCGCTCCCGACCACTGCCCTATTTGCCATCACTGCAGAGAAGTGGCCCACGTCTATCGCCGATGCCCATACCGGTACATGCATCTTGCAAACTCACCGGCCACAATCTGTCAATTGCTATATGTGCCGCGAAGTAAACAGTTACGAAGGTGTGCAATAGATTTTTCTTAATTAGTTGAACCTGCGTTTGTATTTTCGTTTTAGTAATGTTCGCCTGATCGAGTAATCTGCTCGACCACACTAATTACGCTATCGGCCACAGGCTATGTTTAAAACTTCCGGAAAACACAAAAATATCACACCGCGTATAAGCATGGATTACACGGGACAATTATTTTTAGTTTTTATTTTAGACAACAAACCTCAGATATCAAATTGCTAATTTTACTGCTCTCAATGAGCAAGAAAAAAAAATTATGCTGAAATTCACAATAATTGTCAATGTGAGCCAAGATATCAAACGAGCGGACGAAGAATGTGTGAGCAAGCGCTTTCCCCCACTTTTCAGCACATCCACGCCACTCGGTTACACGAGAGCTCATGCGCGACGCCCGTTCCCCTTCCGCGCTTTAATTTCCGCCCCTTCCGCCCCTCTTCACGACTTGCTTGCCCGGATAGCGCGCGCGCTTTCCCTAAGCGCGTTCGCTCGCCTTCCCTCCCGCAACTCAACAGCCGTCCTACCCACCACGAAAACGTCCGAAAGAGCCAAAGAAAGCTATTCGCCTTAAAATGGCACCTTGGCTATCAATGACGACTAGCAAATGTATATCGGGCATTCTTGACGCCATGTCATAAGAAGGCGCAACGATTTTAAAGGATGTCCAAACTGTCATGCACCCACATTAAAGAAAAAAAAAAAAAACTTGGCGTAGCTTGCACTGGAGGCGCAATGCTAAAGGGACAGCGGAGCTGATGGACACGTGGCTGGTCCTGGCTTTTGGGCTAGGCTAAGCCCTACCAAGTCATCCACAGCATTTTCCGGAATTTATTGATTATTGAATGATTATATATTAGCTATTGATTGGCTATCGATTGGCTATCGCAAGGTATTGGTTACGTATTGTGGCTAGGCTAAGCCCTACTAAGTCATCCCCAGCATTTTCCGGAATTTATTGATTATTGAGCGATTATCGATTAGCTATTCATTGGCAATCGATTGACTAAGCTTATAACTAGGCCCATCCATGCTTAGCTAGACTTAGCCAGGCTCAGCTTCGCTAGTTCACAGGGGTATGTGCCATTGCGCTTCGGCCCTTTCTGCACTACCACCAGAATCGGTCTATATCTTTTGTGGACGACTAACGGACTGACGACCGGCTTAAACAGCTCCGCTGTTAAAATATGCAAATGTCACGTAGCTGGACAGAACCGAGGTAATGTTGTTTGCCGTCGCTTGTAGATACTCAGATAATTTTTTTGCATTCCACCTAATTACATAATTAGTCTTCATTAGTATTCAACTTCTCAAATATTATAATTACATTAAATATGTCAATGGGAAAATTGTAGAGCAGCATGAGAGACTCCCGATACAGCTTTCGGTAGGTCACTTGAAAGTGTTTTTCCGAGTGCCCAATGAAGCCCGAGAAGACATGCATAACCACCGCTCGACTGGCTGCTCGAGGCACTTTGCGGGTATTCGCGCAAGTTGATAGTCATCCTAATGCAAACGCTCGTACAGATCACGAACTTTCTCTCTCTCTCTCTCTCTCTAGCTATATATATATATATATATATTTATATTTATATATATATATATTGTGAGCGCATTTTGTGTATATCGTCGTCGTCATCTGTACATACGACAAATCATCATCTTTTGTCTCGTGCGGTGCTTCGTCTCTGACTCGGGCGGCTTCTCGGAAATAAAGGCATCGCATTGGCCGACGTCTCACAATATATATATATATAAATAGTCAAGCTCTTAGAGTGGGCAGGCTTACGAGTGGGGATCAACGGTGAATATCCCAGCCACCTTCGGTTTGCAGATGACATTTTCCTATTCAGCAACAATGGGGACGAACTACAGCAAATGATTGAGGAACCTAACCGAGAAAGTGTAAGAGTGGGGTTGAAGATTAACATACAGAAGACAAAGATAATGTTAAATAGCCTGGCCAGGGAACAAGAATTCAGGATCGCCAGTCAGCCTCTAGAGTCTCTAAAGGCGTACGTTTATCTAGGTCAATTACTCACAGGGGACCCTGATCATGCGAAAGAAATTTACAGAAGAATAAAATTGGGTTGGAGTGTATACGGCAGGCATTGCCAAATAGTGACTGGGAGCCAACTACTGTCGTTGAACAGAAAAGTGTACAATCATTGCATTCTACCGGCGTTAACATATGGGGCAGAAACATGGAGGTTAGCAAAGAAGCTCGCGAACAAGTTAAGGACCGCGCAAAGAGCGATGGAACGAAAAATGTTTGGCCTAACATTAAGAGACAGGAAGAGAGCGGGGTGGATCAGAGAACAAGCGGGAATGGCCGATATTCTAGTTGACATTAAGCGGAAGAAATGGAGCTGGACAGGCCATGTAATGCGTAGGATGGATAACCGGTGGACCATTAGAGTTACAGAATGGAAACCAAGAGAAGGGAAGCACAGTCGAGGACGGCAGAAAACTAGGTGAGGTGATGAAGTTAGGAAATTTTCAGGCGCAAGTTGGAATCAGCTAGCGCAAGACATGGGTAATTGGAGAGCACAGGGGTCCTGCAGTGGTCATAAATATAGGCTGAAGATATATACAGGGTGTTTCAGCAAACACTTTCAAAATTTTTTAAAGGTTTACTGTGGCCGAAAGCACAATTCTAGTTCATGAGATGGTCTACTCGAAGAGGCGGACATTGCTTGCGCAAGAAATTGAAATGCATAATCTAATATTTAACAGAAATTCACTAATTAGGTTTTTAACTTATTACCTGATGGCTCATATTGCAATTTACAAATTGTAGCCGTGGAATTCGAAAGGCGGATCCACTTGGAACGAATTCTCGCGATGACACCAGTTTCGAGATATTATTTCCCGAACTTTGCGGAGAAATGCATTGGCGTTCCAGTTAGGTTCTTAAGAAAACGTCGCTTTTTGCATTGAAGCACAAAATTAACTGGAACGCCAATGCATTTCTCCGCAAAGTTCGGGAATTAATATCTCGAAACTGGTGTCATTCTGCGAATTAATTGTAAGTGGATCTGCCTTGCGAACTCCACTACTACAATTTGTAAATTGCAATATGGGCCATTAGGCAATTAGTTAAAAACCAAATTTGTGAATTTTTGTTAATTAGTCGATTATGCATTGCATTTTTTTGTGCAAGTAATGTCCGCCTCTTCGAGTAGACCAGTTCATTAAAGAGAATTGGGCTATCTGCCACAGGGAACCTGAAATAAATTTTGAAAGTGTTGGCTGAAACACCCTGTATGTATGTATGTATGTATGTATGTATGTATGTATGTATGTATGTATATATTTATATATATATATATATATATATATATATATATATATATATATATATATACAGGGTGTCCCAGCTACACGCAGCACGATTTAAAACAAGAGGAACGGCGTTACGCGGAGCAAACCTGGTGCGTATTGTTTCAGTACAGTGGAGTAGCCGCCAGTATTTTTTTCGTTACCGAGATTTAACTAATTGTAAATAATTATCTAACTCGAGAAATACCGTCCTAATTATCAAGGTGTCAATGAGAAAGTTGTAGAGCAACATGAAAAACTCCCGATACAGCTTTCGTTGCTCAATACGTGCTACATAAAAGTATTTTTCCGAGAATGAAACAAGCCCGCGAATACACGCAAAGTGCCTCGAGCGGCCAGTCGTTCGGCAATTCTGTGTGTATTCGCGGGCTTCTTTCACACTCAGAAAAACACATTTATGTAGCACGTATTGAGCAACAGAAAGCTGTGTCGGTAGTTTTTCATTTTTCTCACAACTTTCTCACTGACACTTTGATAATTAAGACAGTACTTCCCGAGTTAGATGATTCATTACAATTATTTATTAAATCTCAGTAACGAAAAAATGACTGGCGGCTACTCCACTCTACTGAAAACAATACGCACTAGGTTGGCTTCGCGTAACGCCGTTCCTCTTTTTTGAAATCGTGCTGCGTGATAGCTGGGACACCCTGTATAGTGGGGTGGTGTGTGCTGCATTGGAAAAAGACAGAAAAACACAGAAAATACGGGCGTGAGATTATAGGAATGCAGTACTTTCAAGTCATTCCTGATTTATAAATAAATTATTCCGTCTACACTTTTTTGCAGAATCCATTATAAGGTTGAGGTGCAGATTTCGAGACGTCCAGGATACGACGTGGCCCCCATACTGTCGGCTGTAGCAGATACCAGTAAGGCTATATTTTCTGTTGTATTGTAAATAGAGTACCTGCAACCGTTCACTCTGAAATAAATATATATTCAACGTTGTACTTGAACAGCAAATATACCGTGAAGAGCAAAAATAGGTGTTGTGCGTCTACCTCTGTTAATTTATTTCTCACTTTTTAGAGTATTTAAGCGCAGTAGCTGCGTATAATTGCAAAGAAAGCCCTGTGATTAGAAACATGAATATTCTGCGTACTCAGATTGCTCAAGAAGACCCATGCAGTGAAATTATTCATCCTGGACCTGGACAGACAAATGATTTGAGAACAAGACTCGGGAATGCTATGTGAATAATACGTTAGAATGTTATGTTGCAATGTAAAAGCACCCAGTTGGGGCTGAGTATCTCTCGTTTTTTTAAAGATGTATCATAGCGCTACAAAAATCAGACCACAATATAAATACAACATGAACGAACGTGAAAATTATCGGCCCTATTCGACCGCAGCACTTGATGCGGAAGTCCACACTTCCGTGGGCTTTCGGTATATTACTGTCCGAGCTTCGATACAATATTGTCTCGGCTCACTGGTGACAAGAGTGACAAGAGTGCTGCAAAGAAGTACTAGTCGTTTTGCACTCTGTACACATCCAAGAACCTCAAAGCAGTACTAGCTTTTGATAGCCCCGTGACTGGTGACTAATACAAAAAAAGTCGCACTTTCGCCTGAAAGGCGAAGTATCGATTGCGTTAGTAAATTATTAGACATCAATACAAAGTAAAGAGTAGTCTTCATGGGCGTATAAACTTTCAAACATTCACTTACTAATTAAATTGACAAGCATGGTGTCAGCGCGCGCAGGCATCCACGAACACATCACACTCACTGAGCACGGACACTCGCTGTCAAACGCTGGTGTGGAAAGCGCGGCAGCAGCAGCAAGCGAAGCTTTGTGCTGTCCATCTCTTCAACGCAAACTGATCGACGTGAACGCAGCATGCACAAAGTTATGACTCATCGGCTCACGTACACTCTGCCAAGCAGCAGCGAGCGAAGTGACCTTCGTGTGGTCTATCGCTTCAACGCAAACTGAGCGGCGAGAACGCAGCAATCACAAAGGTATGAGCCATCGAAGCGCCTAGAGTCAGGCGTAAACGCAAATCGCTTTCACGATATAGCGCGCACGGCCGCGGAACATGCAGCAGCTGCGGGAGTACAACACCGCCACAACTCCCCCCCCCCGACCCTAGCACGCGACGGAAGACGGCGCGCTTCCTTCCCGATTTTATGCCTTGCACGCACGAGATTGAGCCGCGATCGTTGGCTCCCCTCGCACGCTTTCACTCGCACATACAGCATACGGCGCGTGGCGACGGTATTGTCGCCCTTGGACTTTATACAGAACATCGCGGTGACGCCGACGGCTAGAAATGTGCCTCGAGTGTTCATATAATTGTTGTCGCAATACATGTCTGTTCAATAAACGCCGTCTCTTTCGCGTCGTAAACATATTGCCACATTCCTCCCCCAAAAAAGTCACAGGCCTGCGCGGCACACGCAGCACAGTCACAGCGTAAGCTGGTGGAGCGGCTCAAGAGTAGCTCTATTTTTGGCACCACGCACACCAGGGTCTTCGCGACAAAGGCTAATCGCCTCGTTTTGACTAGAACGATCTGAACTGTCCGCCCGGCGTCAACGGCGAGCTGCGGCTTGTAATGCTTTCTGCCCAGCAGTCTGCTGAGCCCGATGATGCCTGCTTGTAGCTGCGCACGATTCGCGCA
>NC_051162.1:141613621-141646044 GCF_013339745.2 Dermacentor silvarum
GCGAAAGTGTAACGAAAGCGGAATGCCAGCGATGCGAATAGCGCGAAGACGAGGGCAGCATGACCAAGTTGGCGTGACGACAACGGAGCCATGGTGACGTGACATTGACGGTGGCATTACGACCACCATACAGTGAGAGTGTATCAGCAATGGCACGACTATGGCTGTTCTTAGGCCGTCTACTCCAGGGAGGCCAGATACTTCTCTGGTCATTCGCTTTAATAAACTATCAGCCCTTTCACTGGGGTGGAGATGGAAGACCAGTGAAGCTGTATTATGGTGGGAATTATGTATTGCCAATTATGACTATTAAGGTGTGATGGTGTAATTGGTTATTTTAACTATTAAAGAATGAAAGATGTATATGATCCAATGGTTTTCATTTATTTAGTGACCACCGGCACCATTACCTTATGGTCGCTACGGTACACCGCCATAGGATGTACGGCAAAGGTTGGCACGTTCTTCATAAACACGTCACCAACGCCGCGCGCGTTCAGTGCGAACGCGGGCAAAATGCCGCCACCGTCGACAACAGTTCTGCGCGTTGCTGGCGCCGCTACATGTCTAAGTTTAGACAGCTCTTCAGGATTTGGACAATGACAGCCAATAACAAATGTCATGAAACAAAACACCGGCAGCGCATGCCTTTTATGGTAAATTTTCTCAGACTGATTGAGTCGCCAGTTCCCCTTGCACCCGGTCGCAAGATACGCATTTGGTGCCGCAGCTAAACGTCGCCTCCCCTCTCTCCCTCCACTGCCGCCACGGCCTTTCGCGCGACGGAAGATGTCACGTTTGCTCTCCGCCATGCGTTCACTTCCCGTGAAAGCGCGCGTCCTTCGTGCGCTTCCACTGCCACATACAGCACACGGCCAATGAGAGTTTTATTGCGATATCAATTATATGGACACTCGAAAGCGGATTTGTGCCGTCGGCGTCGCCATGAGGTTACGTATCACGTCAACGGTGATGAAATCGTCGCCGCGCTCCAGACGCTGTATGTGCCAGTGAAAGGGGGCGAGGGACGCGCGCTTTCACCGGGAGCGAACGCACATCGGAGAGCAAACGCGCGTTCTGCGCCGTGCTCCCTGAATGGCTGCAGAATTAAGCGTCTCGTTCCTCCTTTACAATCACCATATATAGAGAGCAAACGCGACTTCTTCACGCGAAAGGCCGTGGGGGGAAGGGAGAGGAGGCGACGTTTAGCTGTGGCACCAAATGCGAATTTATATAAAAACGTTGCGATGCGAGAAGGTTGGTAATATTTCCGACGCTGATCGACGAGTGTCCCATTCTGATCTCGTCGAAAACATCCGAGCCGCTCCCAGAGGCACCGACAACAGTCACCAACGCCCCACGCGTTCGATGCGAAGGCGAGAAAAACGCCGACGGCGTCGAGTAGTAGTAGTAGAGGTTCGGGGTGGGAAAAGATGCATATTTCTGCAGCCCTTATAGGGAGCACGGCTCAGCATCTGAGGGGAGGGGAATGGGGGGAGAAAGAAGGAAATAGTGGGAGAAGGGTGGAAGGGAGAGGGCAGTCGTCCTCGTCTCGGGCAGGGTGTCCCTACAGCCGGTCAGCCAGCATAGTGTCCGCAAGGTAGCCGAGGACCACCTTGAACACTTGGCGGGGATTGCGGACTGGATGCAGCAGGTCCGTGCTGGTACCATAAGGTAGGCCCATGCGGCGGAGTTGAGCCACCATGGTGTTGCGGTGTTGGTCGAGTGCGGGGCAGGAACATAGGAGGTGCTCCAGTGTTTCGTCTGCCCCGCACATAGAGCAGGCTGGGGAGTCTGCTCTTCCCAGGCGGAAGCTTCGGGCGGCTGTCCAGCAGCAGCCAATCCGAAGGCGTGCGTCGACAACAGTTTCTGCGCGTTGCTGGTGCTGCTGCATGTCCAAGTTTATACAGATGATAAAACTATTATCCTCACTTCGTATAGCTCTCTACTAATTTGCTATCGCAATTGATGCTTAGCCTTTCGGGTGAAATTGCGAGAAATTTTTAGATGCGAAGCATCTTTTAGTCGGGGCTATACCATTCCCTCCCTCCATCGATCCATCCATCCATCCACCGTGCGGCGTCCACACCCCTACTGCGCATGCGCATCCTCCTCCCCCTCTCCCTGTCTCCTCTCCTCTCGGCTTTTCTCCTCTCCTGTCCAGCGCTCCTCTCCTCTCCGGATTGCCCAACCAATGGCAACACCTGCGGCTCCGCGCGCGATAATGCGAAGCAGCTTAGGTTAGAGGGGCGACGGTAGGCGCTGGATACTCCGCTGGGGGGGGCGCCACTGTAGCTCGCGGTATAATGACGCGCGCGCGCGCTCCGCTCCTCTCATTGTCCTCCCGCAACGCCGTGATGAGTGCCACGGACAGCGCCAGCGTCAACGCCAGTGTCAGCGCCGTGGACAGCGCCGTGGAGAAGAGGGCTCGAGCCGCTGTAACGAAACGGCAGCGGCAACAGGCTGATCCCAAACTTCGGGCTCGCAAAGCCGGTAGCTACATACCTCAACCTAACGGAAACGACGAACTGAAAACTAATGGGAACTTGGGTCGACCCCATGGCTGCTTCGCATACTACTCAGGGTTCCCCTGTGGGAAGATGGTGTAATTTTCTTTTCTACACGCGGACACGACCATCGGAGACTGAGCCCATAAAAGCTTCGCTGTAAAAATGCTGATCCCATGTATAGCGGAAGTCTATCTAATCGAGGCAGTGGTGAGCCGGCTGTGTGAAACAACGCATATCTATCAGAGAGGCGCAGCGGCGACGAACGCGTCCCTTAAGCGATAGCCCAAGCAGCGAATACACGCGCCACAGCGCCACTACCCACCACAATACCTTAAACGTAAATTCGCGAAAGGTAGCTCGCGATAGCACGTGCATCTGGAAGGGCTAGTTGCGTCCGGTTATGAATGCGCCATACAACCCGTTCGCTTGAGACAACGCGCCGTTTGCGTTCTCCTCCAGGCGGCTCCGGCAGCCGAGCACACTTTCACTTAGTGTGCACGAGACTGGGCTTCTAAAAAATAAAGAATCATCGCAAATAATCGCAGTGCGTTAGCACTTGAAATCTGAGTGTAGCTGACTGGAACAGACCACAGCTTCAGCGGTATATTGTGTTCTTTACTGCACAAAAACTATTCCAGGTTTCAGTATTTTATACATACTATTTTATACATACTATTTTATACATAAATTTCTTACAGGCACCATAAGATGTGAACTTCATGCATGGAAACCATATACGTCAGAGAAGGATTACAATAAATGCAAGGAAGAATACGAATACCAGTGCCAAGGCCGCAAAATTTACCACCCCGATTTGTCCAAGTGTCCGAATTAAACATATCGGAAGTTTGGAGAGGGTTTATAACATGAGAATATGGCATGTGTTAATGAAAGGCCCATGTTATCTTGTCACTGTGTTTAGTTAATAAAATGTTCCCCATTGTTTCTAAGTACCAAATAAAAACTAGAATTGACATCTCCTGTGATTTACTTGATTTTACAGTTCCTCGCCATTACGTAGTGTTTACGTGGTTGCGCTGGGTACGCCCTATGACAGCCTTGATTCCTTGACGTAGTTTTCTTTGCCACTTTCATGCTACTAAGTGCAAATCAGCATCAGCATCATGAGCCTTTTTTATACATGTACTGGAGGAATAAGGCCTCTCCCACCGATCTTCAATGACGCCTGTCCTGCGCTATATATGTGTGTGTGTAGCTCATGTAATAGTTTAGTGGATACCCGCTAGGCAGAGAGAAGTAATTAAATAGAAAATGAGACATCCAACAATCGTAGCAATTGCTACAAAAGGAAACCCATACTGGTTCCTCGAAAGAAAAGCCTTGCAGTTGAAGAAAAATTCTTCGTCTTCGTCTTCCTGGCATGTCTGGTGAGATGATGGCTGTCTTTGCGTCAGGCGATTGTCAACAACACCCATACAGCCCAAAACGTAGCGGAAAGGCATGAAGAGTGGAAATAATCACATGCCAAAAAAGTACGACCTTTGGTGCAGGTCAAACCGACTATCTTTGCTGTTAATAAAAGCGAGGTTAACTAAGGTACAGTTATTAGGCATGGTTAAATATGGCACTCGAACTAGTAATAGGAAGTAACAACGCATTCGAATTAAAATGACAAATAATTTAATGAATCTCCCGCGAGCGCTCAGGCTTTCGCCTTCATCCTGTTTAGCGTATGCTAAAGTTACTGACAAATGTTCGGTGATGTTCTAAAAATCCTGCAAGTTTTGCAATATTTCTACCATATACAGAGAAACACCCAAAATATTTTATAAACGAAGTGGTTGTGCACATAAGTGTGAAAATCAAATATTACAATTTCTGTGTGCACCTATTCTGCTTTAAAGGGATTCTAACAAAACTTTGCCGCCGATATTTGTAGCCTAAAGAAAAGCTTGGTGTTGATCGAAATTGGTAACAGAACCTTGTTTTCAGGCAGAAACTAGCGGAAATTAATGAATCCATCGCATTTTTCGCAAAATACCGTGTGGAGTGGCCGCGCTGGGAACTAGAGGAAGTGACGTTTCTGTGACGTTATCTGTACCGGATACTGGCGTGCGAGCCTCCAGCCGCGTCTCTCCACCCGCATGGACGGCACTGACCGGCAGCGAATGACGTCTCACCAACGCAGTTGTATGCGGCCGCATACTTGTTTTCGCAAGTGGAGTTTGTGCCCAAGTCATCTACATCGCCGTTTGTTTTGTGTGCTGCTTTTTAATGTGATCAGTGAAGCACATGGCACAACGCAGGAAATGCCTCTACGATGCTGCACCCAAGGGTGTGAGAAATGTATCATTGTGTGAGACAAGCCGTGTCATACCTTTGCGGCAGAGCCGAAGCTTCCAAAGATATGGAGTCGCGCTGCGCGCCCGTCGCAGCCAACTAGGGTGCCGTCAATGCGCGACTGAGATCCGAACACTTCGAGGACATTGACAATCAGACGAGCCCTCCTTTGCTGCAGAGCTGCGGCACCGTAGTGGCCGGATTCTTCAATTCATTTTATCTGGTGATGAAACTTCCCTGTAACGCTATGGGAGAGCTTCATATAGCGCTCACAATGTACGCACCACAGCACTGGCGCAAGTATAGAAGGTGGACTGGAGCAGACGCCGAACTGACGCCGCAGGAGTTCTATGCGTATACGCTCGCTATTGCGGAAGGGTCGACTGCCTGTATCGGCGTGTGTATATTGTCGACACAACGAGCAAATCGCCGCCCTATTTCTGTACAGTGTTCAGAAACTTAAACGCGAACATTTGGAAACAACTTGAACGCCTTGTTACAACGACGCCTGCTGCTGCTACTGCAAGCCGGCACACATGACGTCTCAGCATTCGGCGCTCAGCCCCGTGCCTGCCGGCATGCCGACGCCGCGCGCTCACAATCCACCAAAAATACAGCCTAGAGCACGGCACGGGCTCGGGCTTACGCGAAAGCCCGGGCCCGGCCCGGGCCGGCCCACGGGCTGGGCCGGGTAGGAAAGTTTTATCACGGGCTCGGGCCGGGCTCGGGCACGGCATGTGCATTTCGACCCGGGCTCGGGCCGGGCTCGGGTATTTTGACGCGGGCCCGGGCCGGGCTCGGACTTTCTGGTGGTGTGCATGTAACGTGCAGCGAGTTATCCACGAGTGTCTCGACTCTGAAAAACCTGTTGCTCCGGCGCAGCTGGAAGCTAGCTGTGCTACTCCTGTGTATTTCCATTTTCTTCTGTCATATTTTGCGCTGTTTGAGTAGAATGCAAAAGTCCAGAAAGACCGAAATCGCCTCAAACCAAAGGATACAATTATATTACTTACCTAAATCAATGTAATTAATGCTTTCAGCGTGGGGCAAGCGTTTTCGCGACTTGCTGATTCTGCAAAGGCGAATTGGTAAAACGAGTACTGGTAAGATAAGATAACTCTACACGCTGTTGAAATATGGAACTGCGTCCATCCATGATTGCACGCATGTTCTCAACCGGCCGCTTGGCAGGAGCGCATTACGCTGCACCATGGCGGACCGAGCAGCTTTCTTTCTCCATTTACTCCATCCATGCGCTGCGCTCACGACCGGTCGTGGCTGCGCTTCGGCTTTAGTGTACTAGAATACGGTTGAGTGGGACGAGCGGCTGGGGCGGCGCATGATTTGCAGCGAAGCGTCCGACGAGGAAATATACTGTGGAGGCGCTGCGATAGAAGTAGATTTAGGGAGCCTACATGCAAGCGTGGTGCTTGCATGTGGTGCTTGCATGTGGTGACATGTAGGTTCCCTAAGTGGGTTGGTCCGCATCAAGGTCGCGCCGTTGGAAACTGCTGGCGATACAGCTCGGCAGCTCGGCGCTGGTATTTGCTTTCAGACCGCTCAAATGGTGATCATAATTGCATATGACATGTATTTATGCCTTAAGATTAAATTCCTTTCATTCTCTTCTTTATTTTATTTTTTAATGCCGCTCGGTGATCTTTTTCGGTCTCGGGCCGGGTTCGGGCCAGTTTCGAGCCGGGCTCGGGCCGGGCTCGGGCCTAAGGTAAAAGGGGTGGTGGGCCGGGCCGGGCGGGTAACGTAGATTATTTCCGAGCCCGGGCCGGGTACGCGTCTCGCCATAAAGCTTTTCGTTGGGCTCGGGCGGGTTGCCCAACGTAAAAACGGGCCCGGTCTGGGCCCGGGCTGAGAAAATCGGCCCGTGCAGTGCTCTAATACAGCCATCCATTGAGAAATATGTTAAATAAATCTGCGTACCGGAAAATTCGCGTCTTCCGAGTCGAATTTCGATACTTTCCTCATTTGTTTTTTATATTTTTGCAGCGAAAGCTGTATATGGCTAGGCGAAACGAAAAACTGTTCACCACATGTTTGGATAAAGGTCTCCATAGGCTGCGCCGTCAGTTACGTCGTTCTCTACGTCGCACCCAAGATCGCGCGCCATTGGCAGCGCCGTTAGCGACGTCGTCGCTGCTGTGCCCGCAACGCCGCCTCCTCGGCTCGGCGTTGTCGCATGCGTTTGATATCTCGAGTTAGCTCGGCGTCCTGGTTAGCAGCATCCAGTCACCATTGGCGCTTGCGTTCCACTAGAAACACAAACATGTAACCAATAATTTAGAAACGCTTCCATATAGCGTCGGGATTAACCCACTGCTTAACACCGGGGCCGCACGTTTCTGCTTAGCTGGTTAACCACATCTACGGAGTGCTTGGGCGGTGATTTTTTTCTATTTTTTCACATAGATGCACATGTATACTTGCAAATATGTAAAATAGTTTCTAAAAAAACTTTCCTGACTAACTTGTGTTTATTGTACATTTCTGTGAAATTTGTTATATATATATATATATATATGTTGATTTTGCATTTTTATGCTATATGCGATTGAGTTTGTGTCCAATGATGATATGCAATACAACTGATTGTAATTGTATACTGGGAGTTATCTTACACAACTGTATCATATCTAGTTTTTATGTTATAAAATGAAAGTTGCTACATGTACTTTTGTTTAAAATACTCATATACCAACACTTTATGAGTGATTGTATTGATACACCAGCCGCTACCGTGCCTATCTGGGAGACCGGAGCTTTGTCAAGCCTAGGCAATTTCGGCTTTTTTTCCGGCTCTCCCTTTTTCGCCTTGTGTATCAAGCGGTGAAAATATAAATAATGAAGATAATGATTAAACGTCGCTTAGGTTTTGGAGCCAGACAAATATATTCAGTAGAGGTGTGAACAGCCACGTCATGTCTCCGATAGACTAAATCGCGACGCACACAAATTATTACTTTGCTTGCACTTCGGTCGTCACGAGAGCACATTGTCACATATCCGGATATTCGAAAGCAAGACACCATGGTCGGCTAGCATATAACAATAACAAGAACCAACCTAGCACACTCAAGTCCCCGTTCTCTAACTGAAAATTTTATACCAAAATTAAGCAAGGAAGAAGTCACCACCCTCCGCAGACTACAAAGGAATACATATGTCCATGGAATTCTCATGCACCTGATGCACTCCACTAAATTCTCATACCTATGCCGATATTGT
This sequence comes from Dermacentor silvarum, assembly GCF_013339745.2. Classification (NCBI taxonomy): domain Eukaryota; kingdom Metazoa; phylum Arthropoda; class Arachnida; order Ixodida; family Ixodidae; genus Dermacentor; species Dermacentor silvarum. The sequence goes on from NC_051162.1 coordinate 141,621,673, forward strand.
GATGTACCAGACACCCTCCAACACATGATGTTGGTGTGCACACACCGCGAGAAAAACAGTCAAGACGATGCCTCAGAACCGCTACAAGCCATCGCAGAAACCTGGGAGGCAATGTTAACGTCACAGAGCCTGGAGGATCAGCGAAGTCTAGTGGACCGGACCCGGGCTGCGGCATTAGCCAACGGCTTTCTGCACTGAGAGAGCCGCCCACGTAGGGCGAAGAAAGAACACTTTCTCACTGTTTCTAACAATAACGTTCATTCCTCCTCCTCGTCCTCCACACATGGCTACTAATGTTGCCGACTTGTTCCTTTCATGTCTATTGTTCTGCTTGTGTATTGGGGTAAAAACTCGTTACGGATCAATAAATAAGAATGCGCACAAATTCAGTTGTAGAAGTTGTCCATCGGGGCACGTATAAATGGCAGATTCGTAAGCCACTGAATGCTATTCTCAAGCTTGCTTATTTTGGTACATGCCCAGTCTGTAATATTGGCCAAGAATTGACACCTGCCCAGTGGCCCACACTAAGAGTCCCGAGTGGTCTATTGGGGAACGTATTTAGTGGTGCATACCCATGTCAATGAATGCTCGTGCCCTGCTCGTTTTTTCGGGTTACTCATTCTAAGGTTTTGGACCAGAATCGGCATGTACACAGAGGCTCAAACAGGCTTGTGATGGCAGCGCACCAAATTAGGGTTTGTGATAATGGGGGCTAATTGCATGAGGACGCCAGGTAATTTGCCCTATCATTTCTTTGGTACCACAGTCAATTAGCTCCACATAGCCATAGCTAACAGAACTCGACACTTTTCCTGTTCCTGCTTCCCGCACATAGCAGCGCCTCCACTCTGGCCGGTTTTTTTCCTTGATGCAGCACGCAACGTTTTACATGACAGTGGCACGTTGCTAAGTTCACATAGTACGTGACACTAATAAGGTAATGTTCCAGTTTCAATGCATTAACCAAGTGTGGCCCGTACTTACTCCGAGCGCAGACCTAGTACGCAAACTCCAATACCAAACTGGACGGCAGGGACAGTCACCACTGATAGTCAATTCGTAGGGCAGGTTTTAAAGCGTGTGATGGTTCCCGTTGAAACGTATATATTGATTACGCTCGCATGGTTGACATGTTCTTTGGTAGACTTCAATTTCCCTTTGTATTGCGATTCATACAAGGACGCTCGAGGTGGGTTTTCGCCGCCGCCATTGTGGCCGCTGTGCTGTCATGGGCGATGGGCGGCTCGCGCTTGGGCGTTCGGAAAGTCTCTAGAAATGCGAAAGACACGCAGTTCATTTGGTTGCAAAAACAACAAAGTAATGTGGACGCACTATCACCTTCTGCTCGGTCGTGACTGCAGTGGAGCCCGGGCAACACTGCTGGCATGATGAAGAGAACCACCAACGGCATTACGCACACACCCCCGTATTATCAAACGATCATCCGCTCAAAGCTAATCATCCACTCCACAGAGTTAGGCACAGCGCCACCCTGTGACTAATGCCGACGCTACACTTCTCAATAATTGCCGTGGATGATCGTAAAGCGCACTGACCACTTTTGCCGAGGGTTGCGCTGTTATGCACTTTCTGGGATAATTACAGGTTAAGTCTGACAGGGTAATAATTACAGGGTAATTGGAAGTGTAAATAGACAACCAGCAGTCGTAAAATGGTAGCAAGAAAAACAAGGACGGTGAATGCGATGCAAAGAATGCAAAAAATAGACAACGACAAAATAAAAGATTGGAAAGAAAGAAGTTAGAAGGGAAAATCTGTACGATAACACGAAGGGCCGCGCCTTGCTATTTGAGGCTGGAAATTGTTGCCTAAGGACAAAAACGTACCGGAGCAAATACTCGCCACAAGATTAGGCACGTGTCTGCTGAAGCGAAAATCCGGAGACGCTTAAGCAGATCCTAATGAAATACGCGGGCGCATGTTACCCGGTGAAAACCGTAGGTAACATGCACCTTCCAGAAGATTTTGTATTTAAAGTGGATGGAAGCATTAACCAGTCGCCAGTCGTGATAAGCAAGAGACGTTCGAGTATTGGTGAGGAACAAGCAGGGAATAGATTGATACGACATGATTTGTTGCAGGCATAGGTAGAGGTATAATGTAGATAGAAAATATTTGAAGAAAATAAACATTAGGATGTATGATGAAATAATGGAAGTAATATCATATATAGCACACCTGATTAACTCCAACAGGTTAGGTAACTATGTGTCACCAACACGTTTCAAAGGAGATGCCAATAAATTATCATAATTATCATCATTGAGTCGAGGTGAAGTGTTGAGTGGAGTGCAGCAGCGTTCTACAATACGGGAGATCAGACGAATGAGATGAGTCTGACAGAATAGCGGTGACGTTTGTAGCCTAAAATTTAGTTTATTTACTTTACATGTATGTAAAATCTCTTCATTTACTGTTCGGTAAACTGCGACAAATCTTGTATTACAGTGGGTACACATTTCTTTCGGCGAACCTCCTGCACTCTCAAGTGCTGGCATCCGATTTTAAGATAAAAAAACTACAAACATCGTTTTTGTCATGTCCTCTGCCGAAGCAACATATTTCTCACACATCGTCGGCTGCTATGTTTCTCTAGCTGCGTTTGGCCATCTAAGTCGTGACATGCACGAAAATGCTTGCATGCCAAACGCGAAAAAAGTCACAATCAGCGACCCGTAAAACACTAGGTTCTCAACAGCGATGAAAGCCTGATAATGACGACTTACATATATCATGTCCCCCACGGCATTTGTGCCAAAATTTATAAATGTGCAAGTAAAAACTGTAAGTGCAATGTGCAAGTGAAAAAAAGCTCGCAAAAATGGGCGCAGCGACTAGTCAAGCGGTACGTTTTGTGTTTTGCGGGCTTTCTTTCACGCTTCTAAAGAAACATTATGTAGCACTAATTCAGCGACAGGAAGCTTGATCGGGAACTTTTCAGGATGGCATATAATTTCCTCATTAACATATTTGCGCTGGATATACTGTTTTATGAAGTTGAATAAATATCTCATTACGTAAGTAGGCGAAAAAAACACACCGCCCCTTCCACTCCGAGACAATGGTCGAACAGCGAAGCTGTGAACATTCTCACTCCCTTGCGGGGGATGGGACGCGTCAGCGTCCACGGGCGACGGCGTTCCTATCGCGCTAAATGCAGCCAGTTCTACGAAATGAAATCTGTCCAAACAGCGGAGCTGTGGTTCTGTTTCTGCGATTGTCGCGCATGTTTCTGCGTATTGCCGCTCGCCCCGAGCGGCGTCCATCGTGCGAAGAGCGCGCGGCGCAAACACCTGCTATTATACCCCGGCGCCACTCCTCCTCCTCCCCGGCGAGTGGTCCACCTGACTTATCCGCCTCTGCTCCTGCGTGACGGCGCCGTCGATACTCGACTAAGAACAGCTCCACAGTTAAAATAGGTTTGACTTCCTCCAAGCAGCGGCAAGCAACGTCACCTTGGTTCTGTCCAGCCAAGTTGGACTGTTGTTGGAAAAATGGTTGCACGAGTTACGTGGGACACATGTTACATAATGCTCATGCAAGAACTATTGACATCACAAATTCACTTGTTTTACAATGACCTAGTGGTCTGTGTAAAGTTGACAACTTCATCAGCTGCTTTTCTGTTTAATACACTCCACGAATCTATTTGTCCAAATAAAATGTGTTACAAGGTGCTGCCGTGCAAGTATATTGTGCATTTTTTATTATGAAATAAAGGCTTCTTTACCATGGCCTAGTTGCACCGGTCAAAGCGGACACACTCGCTACACACTTCTGATCCTAATCTATAGAAGCCATCTCGGCAGGCACATAGACTGCTTTGCGATCCTCTACGACAACGAACTTCTCGAGTTCTTGGATTACCACACCACATCTCGTTTACTCGATCTCGTCCCGTTTTTTCTTCCTCATTATTTCCGCAGATTAGATTATACCCTGCGCAAGAAAAAGACAAGGCACAGTGAAATATTTTCTACAAGTGAATATAGCACAACTCCGCAAAGTCGCCGGAATTTAAAACGCCCTTTCAATGTACCTGAGCAGCGAAAGAGTATTACAGAGCCATGTGGCATTTGTGAAATTTTCGGTCATCTGAGAACAGATAAATTAGCCTTTATGAAAAGCAGGCGGGAGCAGTAAGCCTACAGCCCCCCTCCCACCCCCCAAAAAATCACAAATGGCCAAAAAACATTGGAAGATGGCTGATAAAATTATGCTTTTTGGTAAATCTGCTCCTAATCCAACTAGGCAATTATTCCTTAACGTTTTGAGGTATCTGGCTTCTGGGACGTGCACTATAAAAGTACTTGTCATTTATCCACGCCAAGCGAACAGATGAGACACACGCCATTAAGTTCATTTGCCTGGCAGCTATTGCTGGCCATTGCATAAGCTGCGAACAGCGTCTCGTGAAGCTTTGGCCGTGTTGCCAAGTGACAGCTTTCTTGGTCTTTGTCATGAGCCAATAAAGGAAGGAAGAAAGAAGAAGGAAAAGCAGAAGATAAGAAGAAAACAAGAAGACACGAGGAGGCGGTGGCAGAAATAAAGCAGAAAGAAGTTAGAAAATAAGAGCGTCCGAATAAGAATACAATATGAAAGCAGAAGAAGAAGCGCAAAAGTACACGCGCAGCTACGTGGCCAACGGGAGAAGAGACACGTAGCCGAACAGAGCAGCCCAGCTACGCTCTGGGACAACGAGGGGCAGAAGGAGCTGGAGGCTGGACAGGACGGGTGGATCGCGGAGACGGCGGCAACCCAATGGAAGCTGTTCTTCAGCTGCCGCGGCCACGACCCGCGAGCTGAGCGAACGCCCCACCGGAAGCCGCAGCTACAGGCTGACGGCGCCACTTCCCGGATTCCCTGCGGCTAAGATCCGCAGGCTAGCGGAGTTGACCGGGCAATCCAGTCGCCTCGATCACCCCACCGTCCTGACCCCCTGACCAGGCCAAACAGTGGACCGAATGTCGGACACAGCGACTTCGAGTCTACGACGAACCGGCGGGCCCAACGACGTGTCGTCGGAAGCCGCGACGACGAGGTGACGTGGCCACGTCGAGGGACTTAATGTAAATATTTTGGACTTATGAACTTTAATATCTGAGGACTCTGGGGAATTTTTAGAATTAGCTCGTGCTATAAATTTTGTTTTGTGCTGTTTTCTTTGTCGCTTGTTTTTTCAATTATAAATGTACTTTATAATTGTCAATTATCAATGTCAATTATATTTATAAATGTCAATTATAAAAGTACGTCTTAAATGTACTACTTGTACCTGTCTGTCTTTAGTCCACCGAAATCCATGACACTCTTTTTTGTGGGATTTCATGTTCGTTGATCTTGTTCTCGCATACGCAAGCTTCTCATGGAGTGCTAGACGTGATAAGGGCAACGGGTAGTGAAGGAGGTGCTACATAAGAAGACGAAGATAGGGCAGGGGTGGAGCCGGAGTAAGGAAATTGTAAGTGCACGTCATAAAGTGGGGAGGCCGTTGTCACGTAACGCCCTGAAGAAGACAGTTTGGTGCGATCCGCCTCTCTTCGGAAGTGGGTAAACCTGGCTCATATATATAAAAAATCGCCAGACGTTTTAGTGCCCGCTAGCCCACTTGTGTTCAGCATAATAAAACAATAAATGACAGCAGGAATGTTTTATATATAATCCCACCTCACATACTACGTCTATAAATTGAATACCACCTGATATTCAAAGGTTTCATAGATTGTCTCCGATACCTTATCCAAATTTTCCCAGCATGAGCATCGCTAGGTTTCACGCACCTGGCTTCCCTGATGTGTCGAGCGCTTGTGCTTCTTTTGCTTTTCACATGATTTACATGAAAAAAATTATGGGGTTTTACGTGCCAAAACCACTATCTGATTATGAGGCACACCGTAGTGGGGGACTCCGGAAATTTGGACCACCTGGGTTCTTTAACGTGCACCTAAATCTCAGTACACAAGTGTTTTTGCATTTCGCCCCCACTGAAATCCGGCCGCCGTGGCCGGGATTCGATCCCGCGATCTCGTGCTTAGCAGCCGAACACCATAGCCACTATGCAACCACGGCGGGTATTATTTACATGAAACACCGTCCCAGACGTATGCTAATATATGCAATTGAAACATCCATAACAGCAAAGCTCTATAAGCGAGTTCTCACTCCCTTCGTCAAAAGTACTATAGGGGACCGGTTTCTAGCAGTTATTAGTGATCATCAGGTGCCTACGATGCCTTCGAATTCCCACGGACGCCTTTATCATACGGCTACGTCAAGGCTTCCACGCGCGCTGTGTTGCTGGTCCACGCTATCCACGTTCACCTCTGCAGTCGTAGAACTCATAGCCTGTATAAAAAGTGTCATCGGTGCTTAGAAACAAAAATACTGATTACGTCATGGAAAAATACGCCATTTGTAAATGCGGTATACGTCGCTCACCTTTTATTGTGTTATTGGCTGTTCCTATAATGATAGGGGGCAAGCCACCGCCACCATGCGAATGCGATTGTAGAAGTCCACTTGATTGATTTTTTTCTGTAAAATTCCTTCCAAGTTCATAGTTAACCATATTTACATAAGCGAAGCAGATATTTCGGGCAGTAGTAATTCGAACAAGTTATGCGGCTAAGAAGGTTGGAACTAAGGAGAGAGAGGCAATGGGGATAGGAAGCGATCTCAAAAGAAACGTGCAGTGCCCACTACTTAATCAGGAAGAGAACATGTCGTACAATTTCTGGAATTACGTTGCATTGCTATTGCATTATATGGTGGAAGAAGATAGTGCCATGTAAAAACAGCGGATTTCCCTAAAGTTATCGCAAAATTTCATAATTAGCAACAGCTTCTACCCGAATTTTTGTAATCCTGCGTTCACATATCAATGCTCCAGCATAGCACGCCTTGATCATAGAAACATTCAGCGCATGGGCTTTAACGGTACGCGAGTTAAGCACACACGTCGACGTGGCTAACCATATTATTCAAGCCAGCCATCAAAATCGATTTTGTGCTACGTAAGGGCTGCAAGGTGATTCGCCGTAACGATAAGCGGTTGGGGGCAGCCGAGTGATGAGGCGTTAATTGTTAACTCACGAACGAGAATCATAATCTGTAAAGCTGTATTGGCACGACAGACCAAATTTCGTGAACGAGCATGAAGTGGCTGACTCGAAGGGAATCGTGCCGGCACCAGCTTATCTGCTTCATCCTTGTGTGCGGCGTGATAGGTTGGCACTCTTAAATGCCGTTCACGTACCCATGCAACATAGTTGATGGAGTGCGTTGCGCTGCTGAGCACGAGGTCGTGGGATCGAATCCCGGCCGTGGCGGCCGCATTTCGATGGAAGCGAAATGCAAAAACGCCCGTGTGCTTGCGTTATAGTGCACGGTAAAGAACCCCAGGTGGTCAACGTTAACCCGGAGCCCTCCACTACGGCGTGCCTCATAATAAATACTGGTTTCGGCACGTAAAACCCCAGAGAGAAGAGTTGACGGAGTTCATGTCATTACCGTCAGAGTCGTCGGTGTCGGAGCTTTGCTATTGCTTACACTTTAGCCCGCATAGTAAATGATAAGCGTACTTTTTTTATCCTTTGTCGGTGACAGTTTCTCACCCACTAACAACTGTTACTAAGTTATCGCTCAGCGCAAGAAGCGCCTTCATATATCTGAAATAACTGAAATATTGTCGCCCATTGCAAAACGAAAAGCATCTTGTCTAATCAGATTTCGGGCATGACGCGTATAGTGGTATACATTCTGGAACGTATTCCTGGACCAGTGATTACGCTGCAGTATACGAGGAGTCATGTATAAACAGCGGACTCACGTGACCCGTAGATCAGATTTCAACGACACACGGCAGTGCTCGCCTCTGCCGTTGCGCTTTGGGTGTCGCTTTCGTCGGCACAAGTTCACCAAATAAACAGTTTCATACTTTGCGGTTCTTCACCACCCGTACAACGTGACAGTATAACCAGTCTTAGCTATTGCGCTGCGCGTTAAAGAGCACTGTTGACGGAATGCATGAGTGGTTGGTCACGCGGCGCTATGTTAGTATTTCGCGGGCTTTATTTCGAGCATGAGAAAAACTTTGTGTAACACAGAAAGCAAGAGAAAGCTGTATCAGATGTTCGTCAAGATTGTATAGGAATTTTTAAATGACAGTTTTGATATAACAATGCCATTGCATAGTTTAATAAGGTATTTCCTACTTATTTATTTGGCGAAAATACAACACAGTTAGTCTGTCTTGCTCCAAACAATGCCGAACACAATTACCTTCGTTTCTCTTCATCGACGTGGCAGTTGAATATTTTTTTTTAAACCTGGCACGACTGACGTATTGGAGGTTTATCGAAACTGATAGTGCAAGCGGCAGATTATGGCAACGGCGTTCTCACCTAGCTTCGGCGTCAATTTCCTTTGTGTAGCGTTGGCGCTGCTGCCACTCTTCATGCTCTTCGTCTTGATTACAGTCATCCTCGTTGGAACGACTCATCGTGGCGACTCTTTGTTCAAGTGAGTGGTTTGTGGCAGAGATTGAAATTATCCACATGAACAATGTCGCGCTTACGGTGACACATATCAGAAGGGAGTGTCAGAGGTACCACTGTGTAGTTCACCACTTACGTGCGCTGAACAACGGAAACCAGTCGACGAAACTGCGAAATAAAATTTGAAGAGAGAGACGGACGATGGCTAGGAACTGACAGCCAGGCTAAAATAATGGCGGTGCATCCATCCTCTAGAGTTGGCTAGTCACATTTTTGCTATTGCCAATTGATCATATGGTTGGTGGGTAATTGGTGATAAATTTTGTGTATTACATATTACGAAAACGCACATAGCAAGTGGCCCATACACAGTGACCCGTGCCCACTGACCGGTGGCTCGGTATCAGCAGAGATACACCGTTAATTTCAAATGTATTTATAGATAGTTGCTTAGCACATATGATTTGGAACTAGCTTGATGTATACCAATAGTATAGAATCCCCTAATAAACTACGGTCAATTTCTCTTTTTTAAGCTTGCCTCTATATACAATTGGAGGAGGGCTATCATCCAAAAAATATCGCTTCCGACAATGCAGGTTATTTTGTGACCTCTTTAGGAATTGAGAATAGAACTCATAACGTTACAATGTTAACAGTGCTGTTGCTGTAGTTCTTTCGCAGTTATGTTCAGCGTGTCTCGCAATCATGTACAATAAAATAAATTCAGACCTTTGACCGTGGGTCCTCAAAGGAAGAAAAAAAAAACCAAGAACATGCTAGTGACACCATAAACAACAAAACAGAAACGAGAAATGAAGCTCCCACAACTTGCCAGATCCCTCCATCATCATGGAGGTCAGTTGTCGCTCTTTGGCGTTTATCAGAACGCCTGCACGACTGAACAAAGCTAGATGATGACGAGGAGTACGTTATCCAAACTAAGAGCCATTCTTAAAGGGAAGATTTATATGTCTAGGCGAAATCGTATATGGCTAGGCAAAATCGCCTGTGTACGGAAAACTATCATCATCAACATTGGCTCAACCGTCGTCGTATTCTTCCGCAGCTGGCTCGTTCGCACCGCTCGGGTTGCGCTCGTGCACGTGCTCGGCACGCGCTCGTGCCACTGCTCCCGCGTTCGTCGTCGTCGTCTTCTTCCACAGCTGGCTGCGTTGCCGCTCATCATTCCAGCGTAGAATTTCACTTCTCTTCTGGGGGAGGCCACGTTTACTTAAGGGGGTGTGAGTCATTCATCGTCGTACGTACCAAACAGAATATTAATTTTGAAGCAATTTAATTTCAAAAAATTGCAAGCAGCAATGGGCGGGCTAATGCTGCTAACAACGCCGCCAAGCAAACTCGAGACATCGAACGCAAGCGGCAACGGAAAACTGCGGGCATACCGCCAGTGACGTCGTTCTCTCCATCCCAGCCAAACGTGTGTGCAACCTAATAGTTGAGAAATACTTTATTCAACCCTCGGGATTAACCCAGCGGTAAACACAGGGGCCGAACGTTTCAGCTTCGTTGGTTAACCAATTTCACGGAGTGGAAGGGCCGAATAATTTTTATGCTTTATTACACACAGGCCACACAATCTGATGTGATGAAAATTTAGGAGATTGTTTAGGAGAATTTAGGAGAGAAAATTTAGGAGAGGGCCTTCCTATAGAAGGCCAAATTTATTATGATATTCCGCGGTCAAATTTATCAGTAAATTCTGTGTCCGTGCATAGGTAAGTCACTGCATGTATATTATTAAGTCATTGATAAATATTATCTTGAAACTATAGTGTCATCCTGGGGATCCACTTCAAGTCGATGTCTTGCACACTCACCGGCTATAATTCGTACATTGCAATATGTGCCGTGAAGTAATTAATCAGGGAGTTACACTGTGAATTTCTCGTAATTAATTGAATATGTGTTTTGATTTCTCGTGTCAGTAATGTCAGCCTCTTCAAAAAATCCAGCACAAGGACAAGAATTATGCTAGCAGCAACAGGCAATTTTTAAAAAATTATTAAGACCTATAAATGATCATTATGTGTACACTCATGGGGCAGCAGAGTTTTTGAGAATCCTCCAGCTGAATATACTGGGACTGGCAATGAAAATTAGCCTTGCATTGATGAGTTATAGATTCCGCACAAATATGCATCCCGCTACATGTCCAAAAGCTCATTTCTTTGGATGGCAGCAGCAAACTGTGTTCGGAAACGCAAATATTTTTCATATATTTCGGTTTGCTCTCCGGTTAGAAAAGCCCCCAAAATATGACTAAAAAATATAGGTGGGAATCAAAACTTCCAGGGCCGAAAGCGTAGCTACTATATTGGGAAGCCTGCTGAGGAGAGGAAGCCGCCGTGGCTAGGGTTTATTGGAGCCTGCTAAGGTCATGGTGCCGATGGTTCCGGTGAGCGGCAGGTAGATACGACCGCACGGGACGGAAGTGCTGGCGTGATCTCTCGTGGACGTAAGGCATTTGGCGTTCTTGCATTTTGGCGGCGCTGGGGCCAACTATTGCCCCGCTGCAGAGGCTCCCCTCCAGCGCAGTTGAATGTTATATACAAAAAATTGCGCCAGCACCCACGCGACGGTGACTGTGGACGGTAATACGTCTATCGATCAATAAATGTAGCGACACATCGTATTGCCATCGTCGAAACGAGTTATGTATGAGGCCTGTACTGCAGCGGGACTCCTCTTTCGCGCTCCCGTAAGTACACTCGGCGCCATATAGCGCCACCGCTGCGAAGCCAGTGCGTTGCCTCCGAAATGCCTAAAACTCCGGTACATGCAAACTCCGATAAAGGCTTCATGCGGCAACCAGACTCCTCCCACGCACTTCTTTCTAGACACGCTGCGCGTATGTAGTGGCACTGCCGAGATGTTCGCATGTGGCTTCCGAGACGAAAGGCGAGGCGTGCCGGTGCCTGCGAACGCCGAGAATTTTTCTCTGGCTTGCCGCACACTCTGTGGCCCATACTTAGTGCCTATAGTTGGCGAGAGGTCCAATGAAGAGCGGCACATACCGAGTCCATTTATGGCGCAGCTAGCTAAAGCTTTGGCTTGAAAGGCGTTTGTGTAAAGCAACAAATACTGTATTCGTGGCGCAGCCTGCTAAGGCATGGGGTTGCAGTCCTTCAGGAACCCTTGTGACGTGGGCTCGATTCCACTCAGTACCGAAGAAATATAAGTGATCCTTTTCGTGACGCATGTTGGCGTCAAGGAGGTTCATTGAAGACCAGCGCATACAGGGTGGCACATGCTCCTACTCCAGTGCCAGTGCTCCTACTCCCAACAATACCTACCCAGTCCCGCATCTTACAGTGACCCATATCGGTGTGAAAGAGCATCGTTGAAGAGCAGCGCGTATATACACAATGCCACATGCTCCGTGACCCAAGTGGTCCGATGGTTGCTTTCGAATCCTGTTATCTCAGCACAGCAGGCAGATGCGGCGCCCATTAGACCACGAACTACTCAGTGAGCCAGGTAGGACGGAAAAACGGCTAGATACAAACATACTTAGAAACAAACAAGCGTACAAGACAGCCCCCGAAAAGTGCCTGAAGTACTCTAAGAATGTTAATGCATTACTAAGAGCAACAACAAGAAAGGTTATGTACATTAGCAATAGTTCAGAGTGCCTGTTACACAATCCAGGTTGACTCCATGTGAAGGGAAAGGGAATCAACAATGTTCGCTGGTGGCCGAGGCTGGGAATGGGCACTGGATGGGCATCGGGTTGTAATGGTACTAGCAGTGCACATAGGAGGTACGCGGCTTCGCCACCGGATGGGTACATAGCTGAGGGAGCCAAAGAACGGCGTGGTGACCCTAATCGTGAGAGCAACACGGCGCGGTAGCAGCTGTGTTGGGTGACGAAAGCTGGTGGAAGTCGGTTAGACTGAAGTGGGTTGCTGCTGTACCGCAGGCATTGGTGCAGGTAAGCCGCAAAAAAACAATGAGTAGAGGTGGCCGATCCGGGAGACCATCGGGACCTGTGTCTGGAGATTATACCGTGAGCCCATCCACCAAGCCGGTATCGCGTGAGGTGAGCTCATAGGTACCCTTGCCTTGTTCATCAAAACCAGTTGAAGATTGTAGTATAGAATAGGATCAGTCACTTGATGATGAAGAATTCGTTTATAAACTGCATGAACCGGGTGGCTGGGTCTGCGACATAAAACTCCAGGAGGCCGCACAGCCACGGAATGTTTGCTTGCACAAGAATGCAGACATTACGCTCATCTTGTCCTAGTCACTGCGCTGACGCTCGCATGGCTGGCTCAGTCGTCCAAGCTAGCTATGTGGAGGCGCCTGAGGAGAGAGTCACCGCAGCCACGGTTTTTTGGGGCCGGCCAGCCGTGGTGCCGTTGCTCCCGTGGTACAAGCGAGCACTTGGGATAGGCGCGCTAGTGTGATGTCGCGTGTTCACGCGTGCACGGAACAGTTTTTTTTGTCTGTAGCGGTGCGGCCTATTGCTATTCCGCTGTCATGAAAAGCCGGAAATCTCGAATTATTTAAACACTTTGAAAAAAAAAATTTGGACGGGCAGATGAAAATAGAACGCTCAATCTAATAAAATTCGTAGCAACAGATGACTTCTCATCATGGCTAGAAATGTGCCTAAAAATTGTAACATCTGCAGGAGTGGCTGTTAATGCAGGGCCGGTATTTTGTAGCGATGCTTTATGACTTATTCGATACTAGTCTTATCATCCACCGCTCACGGCCGGCTGATCCCGTTGATAACGCGAGCGGACCGTCGCTCTGAGCATTGACAAAGCGCGATAAGCGCGAAGAGGCATTAGCACCGCAAAGGCATCGCTACAAAATACCGGCCCAGTTAAATTGCAGAAACACGATTAGAGTCATGTTCTGCACAGGTTCAGGCTGTGTCGCGCAATAAGTACTTCGCGATGTATTGATGAACGAAGGACGAGCGATGCTACTTCGTGCTTGCATACCGATTAATAATGTCCCATGAAGGAGACTTGATATGAAACGTTGAAAATGTCAGTAGCGTTTGACTTTTCCAAGCGCAGTTGCTGTCAATGTTATGGTCCACAGGCATGCTTGTCTCGGTAACTAGATCAGTAATTTTGTAGGTTACCTAAGGTGCTTTCAGTTTTTGAGGCGCAGGGAAGAGCCGATCACTTCCAGAAATCTTTCCACCAGCCACGTTCTCTGCTATCGCGAGGTTCTGGGTCACCCTGCTTCACTAGCAGCCGTGCTTCTGGCAACGATACTGCTACGGACTTACAACCGCCGTGCAATGTCGACAGCTTGTCACCCCACCAATAGTCAGCCGGCTTGCTTCAAAAGAATTAGGCAATTGAAACGCCTCAATACTTTATAAAAATTATAATTGAAAGGCTCCTTTCGCTATGGTTTTCATAAGCGAGTAACATTGTGTCGATCATTGACCATCTTGATAGATGGCATAGATAACAGTATACACTTGTCATCTTCACGTAGCTTCTCACTGAAAGCTCGTATTGCTGCTTCCGTCTGTAACGCCTTGCAAAAAGCGCTGCTTTTATTCACAATTCCCAAGCGGAAATGTCTTGGGGAGTAGTTATATTGCGTTTTATTCCTCCTTCGTATCGTCCACAATGGAGTAGTATGTTTTCTAATGCTGAGAAGGATATGTTTTTTCCATTTGATTGTACACTTCGTTCTGAATAACCCAAAAACCACAATAGTGTAATATTGTATACGCTCGCGAGGTTACCTCGTGATCCCAGTGATATTATTTAGGGTAAAAATTATCCCGTTGATCGCTGAACCGTTGCGCTCACGAAAGGCCAATTCGAACGCTTTAGTGATGGTTGAGGCCGCGACACCTGCCCTGACTTTTGATGTGACCATCGAAAAGAAAGCAGAACGTGCGTGCTTTACGGAAGTCAATTGACGACATTCACCTGCATAAGCAGTCTAACCTTTACAAATTGAAAACCCAATCACTGGCAGCTGTTTGGTTTGCATAAAAGCGCAGGTGCCTTGGCTAAGAATTCAATGAAAAGTTACTCAAATTTGAGGCACACTTGTAAATTTGGGCGCTAAACACTTTAAATTTTATACAATAACTAGTTTCGACCTCAGTAACTAGAGAGTTGGTCTTTATTATGCTAATACATACCAGGTTTATATTTTTGCGCGTACGTTTTATTAGTACCTCGTGCTATACTTACATGCTGACACAGATTCCAGAAGGACAAGAGTGGAAAAGGTGACAAAGAGGGTCCTCATTTTCATCGAACACTCAACCGCCATCGTTTTTGGTTTTGTGCCTAATAATAAGAGCAAAAACGCCGTGTGAAATTGAAAACGGCAAGGGCTCTCCTTAAAGCTGACACCGCAATTCCTGGATATAATCTGGTGGAAAAGTCACTCTACAGACAAAGAGAAAACACTTCACTTTATGTATGAGATTAGGTTTCATAATGACAAACACATGGCTGGCACTCCTACTGTTGTGTCTTACTGTGTAGTGCTTTTAATATTGAGCGAATGCAGTCGCATAAATTGTAAGGCATTCGCCCAACGGTATGTTGAAATTTATTTAAACAGCGCTGCCGCACGATGTGTTAATAGCAAAAAATACGCGGTTGTTTCTCTTT
Organism: Dermacentor silvarum; assembly: GCF_013339745.2. Lineage (NCBI taxonomy): Eukaryota > Metazoa > Arthropoda > Arachnida > Ixodida > Ixodidae > Dermacentor > Dermacentor silvarum. Next base: position 141,636,827 of record NC_051162.1, read on the forward strand.
CTCAAACAGCATTACAACTAAAAAACAAAAATCTCACCATCCTGTATATGTTAAACGATCGAAGAATGTAATGGCGGCATTTGCTGAATAAGTTCAGAAATGAACATTTTATTTCTTGATTGATTGATTGATTCAATTGTTCAAATTGTTTTCCTACGTCACAAGAAGTTGAGTTTACTAAACCTGGAAGCAACTTGAGCGTCCATCAACTCCTTAACCAAGACAAACTACACGTGAAAAGGTACAGCACGGAAGCATTGAAAATTAATTAGGCGTGGAAATGTGCAAAAAAATAAAGCAATGTGAAAAATGCTTCGTACAACGGCAAAAAGCAATAATGCAAATTCGGTGGCTGATGAAGGTACCAACAGAATGAATTAGAAACTAAACCAAGACATACAGTCATGCGATAGAGAAACAGATTTGGCGCTCTCATTTTGGACAAGCATCATCATCAGAACAGCCAAGTTGAATGAAAAGCCTTAATAAACAGGCATAGGGATTGAAATTTCAATACGAATAGTTATCCTTAACTCCTACAATTTAAACTAATAAGGGCATGCAATGTCACATTCCAACTATGAGTAGTTTCCGAAGCTGAGCTACCTTAAGCATACATTTATGAGCATCTTGTAATATACATGCATAAACCTGGAGCATCTGGTGATCGAAGGCAATTGAGTAATATTTGAGTATTTCATTCTGCACACATTTTAGCATGTTCGCAGGCACCTTCACACCTTCAGGATTCCGTATCTGATTTTTCTTAGAATCCTTCATCCACATCTTACGTATTAGGATTAAGATTTCAGTTATACGTACGCGCTCTTTAATTAAGCTTTTGCGTTGCTGATAATGATAGATTCCAACAAATGTAGCATGCTGAGTAGCTAATACAGAGTCTTTGCGTAAATTGATAGAGTTACTTCATTTGTAGTCAACAACCTCTGCAGACGTTGTTAAGACTTTGTTTTGCATGCATAAACACAATTTAACTGATGAAACCTTTTGTACAAACCAAAAGTTATAAATGATTTGCGATTTTTTATAAGAAATAGGGCGATAATCGGTATAATTCTTTCAGCAGTATTGGCAAGGTCGTTGTCCCATATCAACGTTTCCGTGAAGGACACGTAACATAAAAAATTTACTTACAAATTCTCTCTTATGACCACTGACTTTGAGTTCAAATCCTTTCTGCATAACGTTAAACTGCACATCCGGATGTATATTTTATACTAAGACAGCAGCTTTGCTGCTGTGTTCACTGGGTAAATGTTGAGCTCGGTGTTTCCTTCAAGGAGGAAGGGGGGGGGGGGGGGCGAACACGACGTTTGGCGTGTGACAGCTTCCAACTACCAGCAGCTGTGAGCATTTATGTATGAACTTTAGATTTGTCAAAACAAGTATGTACTTTGTCGCGAACAACCAACATCGAAAGCTGATTTTTTGCGAGAAAGTCAGAGCAGGAGCCACATTTTCTAGATCTTTCAAAGTTGTATACGTGTAAAACCTACAAATTGATATTTGCCACAAGAGTAACAATGCACAGAAAATAAGCTTTCGTAGCACCTCTATGTGACAACAGACATTTCCTTATGTTCAACATCCTACGCAATATTTTATTTCACTACGTATTTTATAAAGCTCATATTTGTATCCCATTCACTGAGATACCCTAAACCTAGGCATGCATCGACTGCGCTATTGACCCGCATGTTAATTCCGTCCACTTTATTGTAGTGCATAGGAATGGTTACGTCGTAAATATTGCCACACAGTCATTTTAATTATTGATCGTACCAGAAAGAAGAAGAAGAGGCAATCTGTGATGGAGGGTTATGCATTAAGATAATATGAATTCAAGAAATCGGTTAATATGAGGTAATTGACGCATGAATACCGCTGTGTAAAGCATAGCTCGACTACGAAGGAGACAGGAAGAAGGCAATATTACATTTGGCTTCATAAAATAAAATCGTTACTTAAGGTACGTCATATATACTTGAAACGGAACATGAAGTGACGAAGAAAACGTTTCCTCCAAAAGGCTTAATGGCGACCGCCTTAGGATGTGACGCGACGCTTACACACGCCTTGCTTGTCGTTGCAAAAGCAACGACAAGCAAGGCCCAACAAGGTAAAGAATATAACAAATGTATTACCATACACTAAAACTAAAGCGAAAGTATGGCTTTTGACAGGGGCTAAAAGTAACCAACAAAGTGGCATTTTCATCAGAAAGATGGAGCCATGGTAACGACAGCAAATTATTAGATAACTGTATGAACTGAGGTTGGTAGTTTTATTGGTCCTACAAGCGATACTAAACATTTCGCTTACTGACACTATGCACAAGCATAGTGTCACCCGCACACAGGCAAACATGAACAGGTCTCACTCGAGAACCGTTAATACTCACTGTCACTACGCTGATGTGATTAAAAGAGCAAGCACGTTCGAGGTAACGCTCCCGCTGCGTCTAGCTGAACTCGTTTCCAGAACATGAGATTGCGCGATCTTCAGAAGTAGGTGCGCGGGAAGACATCAAACATGCTGCCACCAGCCATCTCGGTTTGGCTTAACTTTGCGCCCGCTAGGTCGCAAAGGCTGAGCGATAGGTTGCCTGCGGTTCACATGCTCAGCGGCACCGACAGCCATGCGTAGCGATGGCCGGACTGGAGGGTGAGACGCACGCTCACCTGCCCCAACCTTTTCTGTCGCACGCCTCCGCCCTTAGATTGAGAGTACCAATAGCCTAATTTATTCATTGCATCTAACGGGCAAAATTTGTTTTTACCATAATTATATTGTATATAACCATTGCATGACTGCATGCTTTTCCATATATACAACAACGCCCTCAACCAAATCCTAAAACCCGCACTTGTAGCGGGAGCGCCCAAAATTTTAGCCATTGCCTTACATGTAGCAGTATCTGCATTACCCATTAGGCTGTGGGCAAATCTGCGTCTTTTAAAGCCTTATTGTTGCTCCTAATTCAAGAAATGTCGAAACATTTAGTAGTCAAAGTCACTTTAGTTCAACACCGAGCACAAGAAATACAACTAAGATATAGAGTAGACAAATTTGGCTTTGCCAATAAGAATGGCTAACCTAATCAGAAAAACACTTTTCTACTGTTCCGTTATTGTTACCCTTACAATAGGACACAAGTGTTTTCTTCATCTTGTATCTTTTTATTCAGAAAGCAGTTAAGTTTACGCTCGAGACGCATTCACGCTGCCATCACCGCGGCCGCTGCCTCGTTATGGTTGCAGCCACCGTTGCCACGTTAACCTGTTGAGTGGCATGCGCGGCTCAAACGTGGTCATACAAGGGTTTTTCAAAGATGCGGAGTGCGTTTGGCTGCAAAATAGAAAAAAACAGCAATTTCGCCCGAAAGGCGAAGCATCGATTGCAATAGCAAATTAGTGGACAGATATGTATACGAATTAAGCAGAGTAGTTTTACCTGCCGTATATACTTGTAAACATAGGCATACTAATTAAATGAACAAGAAAATTTTCACGCGCACACAAGCAAACATGAACACATTTCACTCGATGACCACGGAAACGGGCTGTCAAAACGCTGGAGGGAGGAAGCGCGGCGGCAGTAGCGAGCGAATTGACCTTCGTGCTCCATCTCCCATCGACACGAACTAAGCCGCGCAAACACAGCGCGCGGCGGACTGTGACCCCACGCAGGTGGCTTTCAAGAGACAGCGGCCCGGGCGAGCACGCGCTGCGCCAGAGCCGCTCAGAGTAGAAGGCCCCCTCCTCCCCCCCCCCCCTCCACTGTTCTCTACTCTCCCCCGGGAGCCTTGCAGCCCAGGCAGGCGCGAGCGGCCACCTGCGGTAGAACAATTTCGGCAAGAGTGTCTATATAATTGCTATCGCAATAAAAAGACGAAGAGAAGTGAACGCAACGTCAATGCCTCGCTCAATTGCCTCGGCGGCGGTGCAAAGGCCTTCATCAGCTCCCAAATGCTCTGTGCACATGTACAATAAAAACACACTGCTGTTCCAGCATTAGTTATTGAAATAGGCGATAGAAGGAACACAAACCTTACAATTATAGGATAGTTGTGACTATTGGACCGGCGGCCAACACGATGTTTCAATGTTCCTTCCTTCTAAGGCTATGACGAGGTGCTCGGCCCAGTGTTTGGTGATAGTTTGCTCTGCCTGGGTGTCAGATTCAGCTATATTTTGTTCATCGAGGCCATAGAAAATTAGGTTATTGCGGAGTGAACGGTTTTCTGCGCTGTGAAAACGGGTTTATAGATCGGATATGGCAAGCGTTGTGAGTGTTGGTCACCTGTATAGTTTGTGGCTACTGCTGTAGAATGTCCATGTGATTACAGTCGCTTTCTACAACTGACATTCGTCTGTTTATTTCCGAGATTGTGTTGTTAGTGGAAAGCAGTTGCGTTTTTAGATCACTGATCTCGGTAATCAGTTGTATCTGCCTTGTGGATAGTTTCTGTAGTTCAGTGAGGACAGTGTTCAAATCAGGTCCGCGATTCAATTGCACCTCATCTGACCTCAGCAGCAGTAAGCGTAATACTCTCAAGCACTCGACAGTAACACCAATAAAACAGTTGGAGCTCGTGAGCTGTACCACAAAGCAGTCTCGTCTGATGCCCTAGAGAAAAGGCAGTATAGCAGCCGAGCTCCAGGGCGTCGCCCGAGGGTGTTTTTCTTTTAAAGCTCCTGTTTTTGGTTGTTTCACTGGCGTTGGATTGTTGAAAGTAGTGGTATCGACGACCACCTCGAGAGGCTGCGCTGTCTTGCGATCTGCCACAATGTCGACAGCTGTGCAGAAGCCGTCCATGTTGTCTTCATTCCATGGTCGCGCGCTGCCCGCTGATCCAACCGCGGCGGCCGGCGCGACGACAGGGAGCGATAGGCAGGCCCAGTAGCAAGACCCAGTATATTGAAGAGGAGTGGTTTAGTAGGCTGCTCCCTCACACAGCAGCTGAGTGCACCTTTTGTTCTATACTATTTGCGATGCCGATGCATACATAAGTTTTTCGATAGCGTTGGTCAACGTCGCGCTCGTCATGGCCTATCAAATCCTCTACTAGCTAAGCCAGTTCATGGTCATGATTATCTGCCCATGTTCCGTCTATGTCCACGCTGCTAGGTTTAGTTCTTTCATCAGTTCACCTATCTCATCCGTTTACTTTTTTCGGGGGGGGGGGGACCTTGTGGCATATGAATAGGGTGTAGCAAGCCCGAAATACAGGTAAGCTCGGGGATGGGCTTTCCCATCGATGCCATATTTTTCCCGAGGTTGACTAGTCTTGCCATTGCCTGCTAACTACCCACAAAGCCACGGTATATCCCTTTTACTGCCAAGTATACCATGAGGCAAGACTTTCTATCCGGTAAATTGCGTACATGCGCATTCCTCGGCGGGTACAGTACCACGACAGCGGTAAATCTCTGTATAACTTTTTTCTATCTAATTCAGCGATCCAACCACATTGCTTCCAGAGCTTCTCATGAAGCGTAGACACCTGAGGTTCTTTTACGTGCAATTTGTGTTCTCGCCGCCACTCATTCTTACAGCGTCTGGGCTGGCCAACATATGTGAATTAATAAAGGATAGGGTCCGCGAACATGCTTCTCGAAGCTTCAATGGAAACAAGGTAGATTACAAGCACACCAGAATATGGCCACTGAATGTATGCCAGTTTCTTGTTGGACAAAGTGACTACGTTTTATTTACAAAGTCATCCTTGGCAAAAGTTATAATCGCGTCCACTACCATTGTAGTGCCATAGTTTCCATATCTAGGGATGACTGCAGTTTGATAACAAAGTGAAACGCAGTAACTCTGAGTTATGTACCATGCCACGGAGACTTCTATACACTTCCGCAACTTCACATTGAGTTGCTGTAGTCCAACTGCATGTAGGCTACCGATATGTCCTGCATATCTCAGTAAACAGGACCGAGAAATAAGCAACAGTTTTTGCTAAATCATTCAACTGAAGTGTCCTTATGGTTTACTTTTTGATTGCATAATTCCATCTACCTTTGTGCATTTGGAAGTGACAATTACACTGCCAAGCAGTCCCTACAGTTTCAGTTTTTGGTCTAATATGGCACTTGCCGCCTCTACATTCACGCATTTTTCCCCCGAGGCAGCTCTCATTAGCGGGCATTTAAAAATACAGTTCACAACCGCATCTTAAAGGATACTTTCTGAATACACGAGCAAAGCTAGAGATTAGTTACAAAATGTACAACCAATTAGTGACGCAAGTACGCACCACAGAACATTTCTATGGGTCAAGCTTATATTCACGAAGTTGATCTCAGTTTTCAACGCACTTAGTGTTTGTAGTTCTGCATTTTTTTTGTTTCCGTAAAGAAACTATATTCTTTGATGTCATAGTGACACCCCTTTCAGGCCATAAATATACATTTGTTGTCATCGGCACTGTTTGATATTTAACAAAAAGCGATGGTGTAAATCCTAAGTTGGTTTATCTTTTTCCATATAAGCTTGTAGTCCCTCTATCGCCAGTTCAGAAATAAACGTTTGCTTCTCTCTCCTTATAAGTTGGAATCTCATCGCAAAGACAACACGTATTTTTTCTTAAACTTTTGTGTTCATACAAAAGTTCTTGAATTTATTTCGTATGCTCCAAGAGCTTTATTTCTTTCACGTCCTCCTACGTTTATTTTCATTATATCTTTATTGTTCATTTGCGTACTGTTCTTGGTTCGTTAAAGTTTTCAATTTTGAAGTTGTTTCTTTGAGCATGACCTTAAACGGTGATTTATTAGAACGGTAACAATTGTAGCAAGCCAGATCTTGCTCCTGCTTTGCAAAGTTTTGATATTTCCTTGTTCTGTGTTTAGCGTGTCTCACCTTTCGCAATATCATCGCCGTTAAATGTAACGCACACAAAAATGAGTGCCAATCTTTCATTGCTGATAGAAGCAAGCAGCTGACGCACTTCGGTAAAAGACTAGGCAGACATGCCCTACAAAAGTTCGCTTCCCCGTGATAGCAAATGCATGAGTCGTAGGACATCGGACAAAACTTTGGCATTACATGAGCCATAAAGCCACGTGATTGTGTCTCATGCGCCCACGGATCTTTTAAGGACACTGATAACCTTCTGGTATCACACTTTACTGAATAATAATTTTTGCTTACTGAGATGTCTCTTTTGTTTCACAAGTTACATTAACTGATGCTTCCTGAAAGCGGAGCTACGGAACTGCTCAAAGTCCCGGCGAATATGATCCTCCGCTTTGATGTATATCTCAATAAAGTGTTGCACTTTCACCCATCGATGACGATCATTAATTTTTTTACCACGCCTGTTTTGGAGCACAAAACAAACAGTACACAGGCAGAGACGTTAACATATCACACATTTGAATTAATAAATAGATGCCGAATAATACTTACCCCAGAGACATATTGCGTGCGCATCGCCTTCGCTTTCTTTTTCGGCGCCACGCATTAGTTCTATTTCACCGTGGCTTCTGATTATGAATAGTTAGTCACGCTTTCTCCTTCACGTGCTTCTCTCTTCTGTTCTGTGTTCCGAAACAGTGGGGCAAGGGTACTAAGAATGGGAAACTAATTCCAAAGTGGAAGTGCATCTGCGACAAATCATATCGGATGACTCAGCAAGTGTAAACGTTTAAAACGTTTACACGACTACACAACCGCGAAAAGTGAAAAATGTAGCAGTCGCCGACTCCACCGATAATGAATTATCGACCCCATATGACCAATAGATCACGGGCATTGGAGGAAAAGATCAAAATTTGGTACTGGAACTGCCGCACCTACAAATAAAGGGCAGCAGCCCTACAACAATTCATTAATACATCGTTAACCCAGCCAGATATAATCGGCCTCTAAGAGGTAGGAAATAATCCGGTAAAGCTACGGGATTACTATACATATCAGGACCCCTAGCATTATAAAAGTAGCGACGTTGATGAGAAAGAACATCGCAACTAGTAGAGATGAGTCCCTTGAAGGCTGATCTCATCACCAAATTATTGAAATTATTAAGCTTTGCGCGACCGAGTTTGCACTCGGTCGCGCAAAGCTTAGGAACAGGGCAGCTACTGGTTGCTACTGGTAGATATGAACTTGGTTGCTGTTAGGTCTTAACTTGATTTAACTAAACTACGCATGTAGGAAGGTATTCTCGAGCGATCATTTTTCGGAGGCACCTTCCCTTTCGCGACATTTCGCGTGACTAGCGCTGGACGCGTGGGCGCCTAGGAGCGACAGCGCTCCTGGCATGCCACAAACGCGGATAGGCCAAGTTTGGTACAGTGCCAAGAACACTGTCGCTTGCCGATGCCGAATGCGTTGGCGACATTTCGCGTGAGTAGCGTTGGACGCATCGTAGCTCTGCCGCTAGCGCCTACCAGACTGGGGAACAGCGTGAGTTTAGAAACTTACCAGGATCTGACGTTTACCAAAAACGTAGAGGCAGCGGCTTGGTAGAACCTATACGAAACAGTAGGCAGTGACCATTACATTGTCAATCTATCACCTCGTCACCGAAAATCCGTAGACAGCTTGACAGCCAACATAACTGATTTGGAAAATTTTAGAAAGCATCTCTTTGCAGAAGGACAGATAGAAGATATACCAGTGGTCGGAAGACGTGCGAACAGCACACTCGACTAACTCCAAGGAGCATCACTCTGACGGTGGAACACCCCGCTGTATACCCTTATTACACTTATGGGACTGCCGAAGAGGCCTCAAAACGCTGGAAGCGTCAAAGACATAATAAAAACTCAGAGCAAGAAGAGAGTAAATGCACAACAAGCAAATGATTTATGCGCAGAAACTAGAAACAGAAAATGGGTTGCAGCTCAGTGATGCTGTAAAGGGAAACCTCGCCACAAAGAAAACTTGGAACATACTTAGAAGTATGTTACACCTTGCAGCAACAAAATCAGAATCGTCACGCCCTCTTGAGAGCATAGTGGGACAATTCAAGGGCACAGAAGGCGAACTCATAGCAGAACTGCAAAGAAAGATACATTGGGAATCAATTATTCAGTCATACTCTAAAGCATACGATGGCCCCCGAACGAAATTTTGGACGCCCCCATAACAGAAGCAGACTTTTCGCAGCAACATAGGTAGCTAAGAAAAATACAGCCCTGGGAAAGATCCGATTAACTAATGCAATGCTACGGAACCTAAAA